>NC_081410.1:202597458-202897458 GCF_030272615.1 Cryptomeria japonica
ACATTTTGATTGTTGAATTTTTTGTTGATGATATTATCTTTGGAGGTGATGATGACTTGAGCATGAAGTTTGTTGGTGATATGCATAAATAATTTAAGATGTCTATGATAGGTGAGATGAAATTTTTCTTAGGTTTGCAGATTTCACAGACTGGAAAAGGTATTTTTATATGTCAAGCTAAATATGTGAAGAAATTGTTGAAGAAGTTTCGGTTAGATGAGTCCAAACCAGTTGGAACTCCTATGGCGACTGGCTGCAAATTGTCTAAAAATGATGAATCTTTGAAAGCTAATCAGAATTTGTACGAATCTATGGTTGGTGGATGGCTATATCTTACTCGGACTAGGCTGGACATTATGCATGTTGTGTGCATGGTTGCTAGATATCAAGATAATCTGAAAGAGAGTCATGTCAGTGTTGTAGAGAGAACATTCAGATACTTGAAGGGGACAGTGGATTATGGTTTGTGGTATCCAAGGAATGATGATCTTATGTGCTTACATTGATGCTAATTGGGCTGGTGATGTCGATGACCGAAAGAGTACCTCTGGTGGTGATTTCTTTCTAGGTAAGAAATTGGTTTCATGGGCTAGTAAGAAACAAGATTCAGTGTCCTTATCTACTGTTGAAGCTAAGTACATTGTTGTTGCTGGTAGCTACACTCAGATGGTTTGGATGAAGCAAATGTTGAAAGATATCAGAATTATTTATGGTAAGCCTACTATCATATACTATGATATTTTCAGTGCTATTAACATGTCAAAGAATTTGGTGCAACATTCAAAAACTAAACATGTGTCAATCAAATATCATTACTTGAGAGAAAAAGTCAACGAAGAGGAAGTGAAGTTGGAGTATGTATCTACAAAGGAATAGATTCTTGATATTTTCACTAAGCCTTTTCCTGTAGATACATTTGTTTATTTGAGAGACAATTTAGGGGTATCCACCCCTCCTAATGAGAACTAGATGCATTGAGTTGCATCAATCTGGTGGATCTCAGTGCTTTGCAGAGTTTAGTATTTCCTCTGGTATATTCTGGTGCGATTAGATCTTGATCCAGGTTTTTGGAATATTGTTTGGGATGGTATTGTGTATCTTCATTTTTGATGGTTCATGATTTGGTTCTCCGCAAGTTATATTTCATCATGACAGTTGTTGATTGGCTGAGTTTTCTTGAGGTTTAGATTTTGATCGATGAAGATTTGATAAGTGGCGTTGGTGTAGCTGTTACTAATGATTCTAATGTACTTGTTGGTGTTTCCTAATTGTGTCATATTTGTCCTGATTATCCGCATTGATCATTGTGTGAGTTGTTGGTGATTTTTCTGAACCGGTGATGTTCTTCGTGTTATGCAGTTTTCTTGGTGGTGGAGCGTGTTGCGATTGATCTTGGCATGATTCCTAGTGGTGATGTGCATTTCAAAATTTGATTTAGGTCCATTTTATGTCATCTATATCATTATATTGGTCTGATGGTTGATCTTTGTATCATGTGATGTAATTCTATAGCTGTGAATTGATGGTTTAGTCGACCTTGTTGTCAAGGTTGATGAATTGTATAAATAGGTGATATTGTCATGTAATTTAGGTGTCTAGGTTGTGCCTTCATTATTAGAGAGTAGTGTATGTGTGAATAAGGATTCATCTTTTAGTGTGGTGTATTGAGAAGAGATTAGTGTTCCAAAGCAGATTAATGTACTTAACTGAAACTGTAATCAGGCATTTGGAGATGCTATTCTATCAGTTCATTTCTTCTAGATTGTAGTCTAAATCTTGGTGTAAGTCAGTGAGACATCCTTGAGGGTTGTAGCCTTCCGGGTCATTATCTTTTGAGCAGTGAGATATAGGAAGTGTGCCTGAATGCATGTGCATTCCCCATTGTAATATTTTCACATACTACTCCAGAGTATCATCTTATCGTGGGTAGATTCCCACCATGGTTTTTCCCTTAACTAGGGTTTCCACTTCAAAATCTTGGTGTTGTGTGTTATGTTATCAATTTGATTATCTTTGTTGTTGTTGCAATTTATCAGATCTGAACTTGTGGTTACGTTTGTAGATCTGGTGAAAACTGATTCAAACCCCCCTCTCAGTTTTCCCCATTATTTTTGCCAGCACAAAGTGGAGGAGGGTGGTGAGGAATATTGTTGGAATCTCTATATTAACCTTGTATTTGTTGTTCATTCTTACCAAGAAACCATCTATAAAGACAAGAAAACCCTTGGGAGAAGAAGCTATATGGGATGGAAAAAAGGATGGGGAAGGTAAAATCACTCTGATATCTTGGCAGAGACTAAAGGCACTATGATCAAGGAAGAAGCCAGAATGTTTGAATCATGTCTTGTCTAATAATGCTTAAGAAAGTAGAAAGATTTTCACCCTCTTTTTAAGCAATTCCTTTGACACAATGGCTCACAATCTAAGTGGATAACTAAAAATGGAATACTACTAAAATCAAACACCTCTACTAAAAAAGAATCAATAAAAAAGGATCAACTACTAACGGAGAAAAGAAAAGACATCATGATTTGACAATAACCATGAGTTTTAGAAAATCATTCCTCTGAGAATTAAATACTTTCAACTACTATGGATGAGAAACTGGAGAGGATAATAGTTGAAGTCTTTTCATGCCCTGTTTTCGCTAGCCAATGGAGGCATGAAAGTAATTAAAATATCCACCCTCCTCAATCTAATATAAAAATGTTGTCATGTTGCCTAGAGAATGGTCCTTTTATTTCTTCCTTGAGTAAAAGCTATAAGATCTTTTCAATATGTCTATTGGCTCTAGAATTAGAATCTATTTAGATTTTAAATTTTAAAATGAACTCCTGTCCTACTAAAACATCCATTGTGATCACAAACATCACAAAATGTCAATTATTGAAATTCCTTCCTAGTGAAGCAAAATTCAAAAAAAAATGAGAAGAGGAGGAAGGGTAACTCTTTTAGAGAGCTTAAATACTTTTGGGAACTTTATGATTTGATAAATTTCTTAAAATTTCCAGAAACACCTCTATTTGCTAAAGAATCTGTCATCCCATTGGCTTCTCTATAAGTGTGATTAATAGTAAAGGCTTCAAAGTCTTTAAGTAAATTAGTTTCTCTACTTAGGAAAGAGTTAAGTCTCCAACTTGGAGTGTGGCCTAATCTGAGAGCATTGATAATAATTGTTGAATCCCCTTCAATTTGAATCTTCTTAAAACCAAGTTCCCTACAAATTAATAGACCTTCTATTGTAGCTTGAATTCTGCCACATTATTGGAGTCATTTGCTAAAGGTTTGGCTACCTTGGCTTGGGTCTAACCATGTAAAGAGTGAATGATGCATCCTACCCTTGAGACCCTTGGGTTTCCTCTTGAGGCCCCATCAAAATTCAATTTATACCAACCAGCTTTTGGTGGAGACCATTTTGCCTTCTTTCTTTGATTTATTGTCTCCTCACTCCCCTTTCCAACAAAGGGAGGAATCTTTAGGAAATACTAATTTTCTCACATCTTACTATCCCAACCGGAAAATTGAGTTTCTTTTTGTACTTGAACTGAGATTCCATTGTTTACTACATCCACTATAGCTACTTCCAATTTGTTAATTAAGCTTACCCATGGTAATTTTTCCCCTCTAAAGTTTTATTTGTTACTATCCTTCCAAATTTCCCAAATAGTTATTGAGGGGGAGAAATCCATAATGAAAATAAACATGAGTAAAGATTGGGCCAACTTTTGAAAAATTCAATATGTCATTAGGCAGGACAGTAAACCATCCTAATTTGGCACAAAGCCATTGCCAACACTTAGAGGCAAAAGGAAAAGAGAGGAGAATATAGTTAATTGATTCTTCCTCCAACTCACATAGAATACATTTTGAAGGCCTTGAAAACCCAATATTTCTAAACCATTTTGATTTTAGGATTCTTTCCTATAGTGCAGCCCATGCAAAATACCCAACTTTGAGAAGACATCTTTTATCCCAACATAAGGAAACATGAATCTCAATTTTTTTAAAATTCTGATTTTGGACTATAACCTTATATCCATCCTTTGATTTGTAGCTACCTAAATTTTCCCCTAGCCAAATGATTGAATCTGGGTCATCTTTAATTACTAGAGACCTATGATGTAGGATATCCTTAAGTCCTTTAATTTTTTCCCTATCTACTAGTAATTCTTCAAAAAATATTTGTTTATGGCCTAGTGATTGGTTCTCCTCATCCTTTTCAATATAGTATTTGACAAAGAAACCCCGTCCATTTTCTACAACAACCTTAAGGTTGATCTATCCCAACTTTGAATCTAATGCTGAGTAGCCACCCAATGAATCTGATCAAAACCTATACTTTCTCCCATCTTTCACATTCCATGAGATATTGTCTAAAATCAGATTTCTGTAACTCAAAATAAAGTTCCATACCCTTGATCCTTTTGGCGAGTTATGAGTTCTGAAAATTCCTTATAAGATCATGTTATCCAAGTATTTTCCTTTGAGAATTCTTACCCATTTCCAATTAGGATCACTACTAATTTTCCAAGTTAGCTTTCTCCTAAATCTTTATTTTGTCATAATTGATTCCTAAAACCTACCCCCCCCCCGCCAAAAAAAACATTTGGGTTTACAAACTTTTTCCCGTGCTATCAAAGCCATTTTTCTTTTTTATGCCATTTCTTGCCAAAAAAAAGGATCTCATTTTCTTAACTATTTTAGTATTAGCTCCAATTGAAAGAGAGAAACAAGACATAATATATATAGGTATAGCTAAAAGGATTGTCTTTAACATGATGATTCTTCATGCCCATGAGAGCCATTTTGATTTCCAAGACTCTATTTTCTTGTCCATCCTTTCTCCATCAGATCCCAGACCTTAGAGGTTCTAATACCTTTGTCTAAGGGTAAGCCTAGGTAAATAAAAGGAAGTTTCCCTTATTTAAAATCAAGAAGAGAAAGAATCTAGGACTCAGTGTTCTTTTTTACATTAAAGAAGAAAAACTTTGATTTCTCTTTATTTACCAATTGATTTGATGTTGAAGCATACATCCCCAGAAGTTTCTTGAAAATGATAGCTTCTCTTCTTTCATCTCTACCAAATAACATTGTATCATCTACAAATTGCTGATGAGTAACTACCTCTACTGTATTTGTGATCTTGATGCCTATAATCATTTAATCTTGTTGATATTTGTGAAAGCCTCTGCCCAAAGATTCAGCTAATATGATAAAAAGGAATGGATAGATAAAATCACCCTATTGAATCCCTCTAGAAGATTCAAAGAAGCCTTGAGGAGATACATTCACTAGGACTAAGAAGCGTGGGGAAGAGATGCAATAAAAAATTAAGCTGATCCAATTTTTGGAAAATCCAAAGGCCTCTAGACATTTACATAAGAACCTCCAATCTACTTTATCATATGTCTTATTGATGTCTAGTTTGATCAGCATACTTAGATGCTTGTTGATTTTTAGGAAGTGAATTTCTTCTTGGGAAATGATAACTCCATCTAAGATGGATCACCCTAGGACAAATCATGTTTGTTCTTCTGAGATAATAAGGGGTAGGACAATTTTCAATCTATTTGCTAGAACTTTTGAATAAGTCTTATATAAAGTATTGCAAAAGGAGATAGGTCTAAAATCCCCAAAACTTTAAGGATTTATCCCTCTTTGGGAGTAGCACAATGAAAGTGTTATTGATCTCCTTCTAAAACCTACCTAAATTTCTTGTTGCCTCTAAGGCTTCTGTTAACTCTTTACCTAGAATAGACCAGCATTTTTGGCAAAAAAAAAATTGGAAAACCATCTGGCCCAAGGGATTTATCTGGGTGGAGTTGTTTAAGAGCTTTTTCTACTTCTTGAAAGGAATTTTTTTTATTTAGCTTTGATTTATCTTCTTCTAATAATATTTTTGGAATATTACTTAGACAATCCTTTTGTGTATCCAATTTCGGTCCCTCCCAATTATTTAGGATATCTTAAAAAAAAGACAATGATTTTTTTTAAATTTCCTCAAGATCCTCAATTTATTAAAATCTCTTCTTTGTTTAGTACTATTATGAAAGAATATGGAATTTGTGTCACCTTCTGAGAGCCATACATCTCTTCATCTTTGCCTCCAAAATATTTCCTCTTTAGCTAGGATTTCTTCATGAAGTTGGAGCAATTCCTTCTCCTTTAAAAACCTATTTTGGTCCATTCCAAGATCCAAAACTTCTAAATTTAATTTCTATATTTCTTTTTCAACTTTGAGCTTTTGATAATAGATATTTAGAATTTTTTCTCTATTCCAAATTAGAAGTTTTTGTTTGATATTTTCCAATTTTGCCGCGAAACAAAAAATCTTGGAACCTTCAAAAATCTCTCTATTCCACCATTTTTCTATTAGAGTAATAAAGTCTTGATCCCTCATCCATATTTTTTCAAATTTAAAAGGCTAATTTCTGGGCTTTTATCTCAAGAAATATATAACTGAATTGGATAGTGATCTGAACCAGAGACGGACATTATTGCTGATTTGAGGGTAAAAGATACTTTGGAAAGATCCTCTTGTGAATACTTTCACAACTATAATATAAGATCCACAGTAAACCAGTGTTAGAAACCTATGAACCTCATCACCTCAACAATACTGAAACTAAAGAGAAAACATGTATTCATATTCAGTCTTGACCCCAAGGAAGATAAAAAAAACTCCACAAATGATATTAGTGCCTATTCTGGGCTACAGAATCACCCAAACTAAACAAGAATTCCAAATCTGAAAATTCACATACATTTCATTACTTAACCTTTATCAACCTAATATATGCCTAACATATATATAAGTCTTTTCTTTATGCTAAACCCAGTCATGAAATTCAAGCAGAAAACAATTGATTTACTAACAGAAAGGTTTCACATATATTTAATTCACCTCCTTGAGAGAAAAACCTAAAACATGTCTGTAAGATTGCCTTGCAAACCCTATTCAATCAAATAACCCTAGATTATTTAAAAGAAACTAGTATATCAATGAATGCACATGAGAAGACAACAGAGATCTAGGCTCAGAATGCTTTGATCAGTATATTAATATTCATTTTTTGAAAATATTACATAACTCAAGGTGATTTCTGAAAGAACCAGAAAACCTTAGATATATTTCGACAGAGTTTCTTTACAAATTCTTGTGATGATTTTTTCAATAGTCCTGGTATCCATTTATAATGATATGGATGCAAACAAGCTTCGGACTTTCCTAGGAATAGTTTGTTACAACCATAATTCCCTCTTGAAAGAGGTTACAAATAACCTTCATCCCTAACTTCATGAAGGTTGTTACAACGTTGCAACATCAGTTGATTATTCTTGATCCTCTGCTTCTTGCACCATATATTTATCTTTCCATCCCTGAAACACATCATCATTGGGCCAAGAGTAGCTAATAATTTTCCTCTTCAATTTATTTAATCTTTTCCAAGTGCTTCTTAACTGCTTGACTTCAGCCTCCAAAAAACCATAGTGTGACTTCATCTTTTCAATTCTTTAATTGTTCGAATAAATAAAGATGTGTCATCTGAATTGATGACTTCATTTATATATTGAGACAGGTTATGTCCTAGCTCATCAAGCCATACTTTTTCATCTTTCAACTGACTTGAACTAACAAAACCTCCAGGAAATATCTCAAACTTCTGGTTAGCATATTATTTTCTATACAGGTTGGCCTTTCTCTCTAAACCAGCTCTTCCTTTTTCTAACCTAGACATACCTTTAACCAACTCACACGTGGATTTAATACCGGCATTAGCCTCTTCCTCTTCATTGGATGAGCACATAAGTTCCAAATTTGCTTCCCTTCCCATCCATTTATTTAAAATTGGCTCCAGAGTAGCCATGTCCTCCTTCAAATTAGTTAACATGCTTAAAACTCTTTTCATATATATATACATATACAATAGAAGCCCCTATTGTGTCAGCAAACTTCAAAATTGTACCTCTAACCTTCTCTTTGTATTTGCTTGCAAAGACAGCTTGAGCTTGCTTCAATTTTCCTATTTCATACTGTAGATTGTCAGATGATTGAAAAAAAGATGTCCTGAGAGAAGGGGGAAACTCAATGATTGGGATAGTGGGTGGAGATGTTGTTGGAGTGGCTGCAATCATCAAAGTGGATGACTCACCTTTCTGTCGCGGCCATTCAATCTGACCTTTTAACTTTGCAATTATTTTATCCTTATAGGCTAATTCCTCCTTAGCCTCATTGTATGCTTTTAAGATCACTTCCATCTTCACAAGGATTTCAGCCTTCTCTTTTTCTTCTCTCTCAGCTACTGCCACATTGAACTTTGCAGACTCCAAAGTTGTAGTGGCTACTTCCACTAGCCCTGTATCCTTCACTCTTTTTACAATCATTCCCCCTTAGTAGCTGGACTCTAAGGGACCTTTTCTTTTCTTGTTTTCTTCCCTTTTTAACGACCACATGACCAATGCAGCATGATCCTTGCTGAAGTTCACCCCTTCTAAGGGCTTTGTCTCCTTTCTGACAACATCAAGGATTAATGCGTCAGCTATATCCCACTCAGGGAGAATTAACACTCCAACCTTTGCTATCATTTCTCTCCCCTACTCAGAGGTAATGGATACAAATTCAGTCATCATTTCTTTCTTAACTTCTTCTTCAACTACAGATGTATCCTTATCTAGATACTCCATTTTCCTCCTCTCACATATTTTCTTGAAGTTTTCCATGTTTGTTCTCCAAACAAACTGTATGAAAGATCATGTTTTGATAAAACTATTATCGGCCAAAAAATCCTCACTGGCCTGCTTGATGGCAGGGTCCAGTTCTTTGCCTGTAAACTCCCCTGCAGTTAAGTCCATTTGGGCACTTGTCAGATCCTAAGGCATTGCTTCTTGAAACTCCTCATAAGTGAGGGCAATTTCCCCAAGACTTCCTAATTGCAACAGTTGCTCTACTACTACATGTTCATCTCCCACATGAATTAGGGATTGGGATGGAGAATATTAAGCTTTACATGTTTGTATTTCCTTTCCTACTCTTTGCCTCTTGGGTGAATCTTGTATTTCTACCACATCAATTACAGGCCTTTTTTCTTTGGATGAGGAGGGCTCATCTCTTGCCGACATCAATACATTGTATGTTGATCTCTTGTGTATTACATACTCTCTTAGAGGCACTGTCTTTGCAAATGCAGGCTTAGCTAAAACAAGTTTAACCTTCTCAGGGTCATTTTTCAAAATAATTTCTCTCTTTTCCTTTAAAACCTGCATTAGGTCCTCAAAATGGATTATTAAAAATTTCACCTTCTCCTCAAAAGGGGTAAAACTGGCCAAAGGATCATAACTACTGTCAAATTGGTGGATGAAGTCAATGGCCTTCTTGAATGCAGCCCATTTTTCTTTTCTCGGTTCTTGTTCATCTAAGTTGAATTCATTCCTGATCAAATCTTCAGGAAAGTGGAATTGGTGAGCCCTCCCTCCACATCTCACTATTTTTATGAACATATCATTGAAAAACCCTTCTGGGTCAGCAAATCTTACTACCGCAAGAGACAACCTAAATGGTTGAAAGAAATTGTCAAAATGCACCCACCCTCCCTTAGTAATCACAAATTGGTGAGCCAGGGTTACAGTTGGGAAAATGGATCCCCTACCTTTGTTTGTCAACTCTACTTCTTGCAGACTTCCTAATTGTCTTAACACCTCTACAATTCCAATCTTCAAGGGGACCTAGTAAGCAAGCAGATATGGAGCTCCTCTGAACCCATAAACTTTGAAAATAGTAGAAATTGGGTATAAGTAAATATCACCCTAGTTATGCACAATTTTGATGTCCTCAGCAAATTTTTTGGCCTGAGGAACTCGAGAAGGGCTTTGGGAATCCTAGGGTTTTCAAAACATATCAAGATCCTAATCCTGGATGCAAAACATCTATCAAATTTCAAGTAGCTAGGATCCTCTCTATCCTAAGATAGGATAGTGCTCCATAATTGAACTGGCATCTCTTCTCCATCCTTCTCTTTTAATAAATCCATCTCCTTAGCAAAGAAGTCTGCACCCTTGAATAAGAACATGTGCATAAGGAGGGAATTGTTAGGGTTTCAAGTAGATCCGAAGCAAATATGAACTAACAATTATATGCAGATTTAAATACAAAAGATAAAGAAATAAAACAGGACACAGATAACACAAAGATTTGATGTGGTTCACCCAGAATGGGTTACGTCCACCATACACAGCCGTCCAATCTTTCTTATTATCCAGCAAAAACCGTACATCAACCTTACAATGCCTTAAGCATCCCAGCTGCTTATAACATGCATTTTTAGGGCAACAAAAAAAGTCAGTTTTTTTAGGGTTTTATAACAATGTCGGTTTTCATCAATGAAAAATGGTAAAAAAAAATTTCTCAAGGGCTGCCGCCCCCAAACCCCTGCTTTTCTCAGGGGCTGCCGCCCCCAAACCCCTGCCCGGGGCCCAGCCCGGCCCCAGACCCTGGTGAAGATACGTGCTAAGTGTACAGTACTTTGTTGATCAGTCACCACATTTCAACAATCTCCCACTTAGAGACTGATCAGGCTCCACACCGAACAATCTCCCAGTTGGAGACTGATACTACATGACACCACTGTACATGCAACATCCGCTGGATAAAACACTAGGACTTGACTGGTATAAATTCCACAATTATCAATCAAGAAGACCAACATAAACTGATGAAGAAATCAGCTTCTCCTGTGGAACTGCCTTCGTGAACATATCGGTAGGATTCTCACTTGTGTGAATCTTCTCAAGCCATAACTGACCCTCCTCCAAAACAATCCGGATGAAGTGGTACCTGAGTTGAATGTGCTTTGTCCTTGAATGAAAAGCAGAGTTCTTCACAAGATGAATGGCACTCTGGCTATCATTATACAATGGACGATCCTCCTGTGTCTGACCCAATTCCTCCAGAAAACATTGTAACCAAATCATCTCTTTACTGGCTTCTGTAGCAGCAACATACTCAGCTTCAGTGGTTGAAAGTGCAACAACCTTTTGCAGCCTAGAAACCCAACTGACTGCAGTTCCCCCTATAGTAAAAACATACCCTGTAGTACTCCTCCGTGAATCAATATCACCTGCTAGATCAAAGTCAACAAATCCACTTAGAGTAGCATTAGATCCTTTGAAACATAATGTCTTTGTAGTAGTTCCTTTCAAATACCGAAGAATCCATTTCACAGCATTCCAATGTTCCATACCCGGATTACTCATAAACCTGCTCACAACTCCCACTGCATGTGCAATATCTGGCCTTGTGCATACCATTGCATACATCAGACTGCCAATAGCTGATGAATACGGGATGTTAGACATTTTATTAACCTCTTCCTATGCCTTCGGGCTAATCTCCTTAGTCAATTTGAAATGACTAGCCAAAGGTGTACTAACTGCTTTTGCATCCTGCATGTTAAATCTTTTCAACACCTTCTTTATATACTCACTTTGGGACAAATTCAAGGTTCTATTTTTCCTATCCTGTGTAATCCTCATACTGAGAATTTGCTTAGCTGCACCCAAATCCTTCATAGCAAATGACCTAGCTAATTTTTGTTTAAGATCATTTATATGTTGCATGTTAGACCTAGCAACAAGCATGTCATCAACATAAAGCAACAGGATAATATAACTGCCATTATCAAATCTCTTAAAATATACACAATGATCAGAATGACATCTATGATAACCGTGTTCAGCCATGAAACTATCAAATTTTAAATACCATTGTCGAGGTGCTTGCTTTAGGCCATACAGACTTTTCTTCAACCTGCACACCAAGTTCTCCTTACCTTTGACCTCATATCCTTGTGGTTGCAACATGTAAATTTCCTCCTCCAAATCTCCATGGAGAAAAGTTGTTTTGACATCTAATTGTTCAAGATGTAAATCATCTATAGCCACAAGACTAAGTACAGTTCTAATTGAAGTCATTTTTACAACTGGAGAAAATATTTCATCATAATCTATACCCTTTTATGTGCAAAACCTTTTACCACAAGTCTGGCCTTGTATCTTTTCTGACCTCCTTCCTCCTCCTTCAACCGATAAACCCATTTGTTAGGCAAGGCTCTTTTTTCTACAGGTAAAGGGACTAAGTCCCAAGTCTTATTTTTCATCAAGGAGTCCATCTCCTCTTTCATGCCTAGCTCCCACTATTGTTTGGCATGTACCTGCATTGCTTCTTCATATTCTTCTAGTTCACCAGAATCCGTTAAAAAAATAGAATACAAAGAAGGAGAAAATCTTTCAGGGGGTCTACTTGTCCTCGTAGAACGTCTAACACTTGCAGGAGTTTGTGGGACAATCTATTGTTGCTGAGCATCAAGTACCTATGGCATTTCATTTTCAGGAATCTCATCCAACACCACATATTCTTGTTTGTCCTGTTCATGCTTCTTTTCCTGCATCTGTTCTTTATATATAACCTTTTCATTGAACATAACATCTCTACTTCTAATTATTTTCTTATTTTCAAAATCCCATAACCGATAGCCATATTCATCTATCCCATATCCAATGAAGGTACATTTCTGAGATTTAGCATCAAGCTTGGTTCTGTTTTCTTTATCAACATGGACAAAAGCTTCGCAACCAAAAGTTTTTAGAAAAGAATAATTTACCTTTTTACCAGTCTATGCCTCCTCTGGAATACCACCATCCAAAGGGGTTGAAGGTCCTCTATTTATCAAATAAATAGCAGTATGTACAACATCTGCCCAAAAATGTAAGGGCAATCCAACATGCAATCTCATGCTCCTCGCACGTTCCATAATAGTCCTATTCATTCTCTCTGACACACCATTTTCCTATGGAGTTCTTGGAACTGTCTTCTGCTTTCGAATCCCATTTAAGGAACAGTAATCTTCAAATGCTTTGCTGCAATACTCACCTCCATTATCTGATCTGAGACACTTCAACTTTTTTCCTATCTCATTCTCAACCAAAGCTTTCCATTTCTTAAAAGTTTCAAAAACATCTGATTTTTGTTTTAGGAAATATACCCATATTTTTATGGTTGAGTCATCAATAAAAATAACATAATAACAAGAGCCACCAAGAGATGATACCTGAGCCGGTCCCCATACATCTGAATGTACAAGCTCTAACTTCTCACTCTTCTTCTCTTTCCCAACCTTGAGAAATCTGACTCTTTTCTGTTTACCATAAACATAGTTTTCACATAACTCTAAATCAATCTTCTTTAGTCCTAGCAATAGATTTTTGGAGTGAAGGATTTTCATCCCTTTCTCACTCATGAGCCTATGGTGCCACATTATCGAATCTGTTCTTGCAACATTTATTGTTGTTATCCCTGCAGTAACTTTATCTGTAGCAGCTAAGGTAGAGTAAGTGTTACCAGTACACAGATATAATGTGCCTACCTTCGCACCTTTAGCTACTACTAATGATCCTTTAGTGACCTTCCACATACTGTCTGAGAAGGTAACTATGCAACCTTCACTACCTAGTTGCCCTACAGAAATTAAATTTCTTCTTAAATTAGGAACATGTCTTACCTCCTGCAGAAACCAGTCATTACCATTCTGCAACTTGATCTTTATCTTTCCTTTTCCAACAATTTGACAGGGCTCATCATCACCCAAATATACCTATCCAAAATCACCTTGAACATAATCTAGAAAATATTTTCTATGGGGTGTAGCATGAAATGAAGCCCCAAAATCTATTACCCAAGACTCATTAACATTATTCAAACATAAGATTAAAACATCTTGTAAAGTATTACTTGCAATATTAGCTTCCTTACTGTCATTTTCATTTTTGTCTCCTTCTTTGTTTTTCTGAGACCAACAGTCTTTCTTTAGATGACCAGGCTTTCCACAGTACCAGCAATCTTTCTTTCCTCTAGATTGAGAGCGTCCTTTCTTTGACTTCCCTCGTGACTTCTCATTCCTAGGGCCTTTTCCTCTTTCCTTTGATCTTCCTCTGTTCTCCACATTCAAAACACTACCCAATGATGTTGAAGTCTCACCTGTGTTTTTCCTTCGCATTTCCTCGCTTAGGATAACAGCAACAATATCATCAAATACCAAAGTATTTTTACCAGAGACAAAGTTACTTACAGCCATAACCAAGCTATTCCAGCTTTCTAGCAAAGAACATAAAATCAAGAGAGCCCTAACCTCTTTTGCAAAGGTAATTTTTACCGAAGATAATTGACTGGTAATTGTATTAAATTCATTTAAGTGCTCTGCTACAGATCCTCCCTCACTCATTTTCAAATTAAACAAATGCTTCATAAGAAATACCTTATTCGAAGCCGAGGGTTTCTCATACAACTTAGCCAATGTTGCCATCAAATCTACAATCATTTTAGCTTCTATTATATTGAATGCTATAGATGATGCAAGGCACAATCGAATGGATCCCAGTGCCTTTCTATCTAAAATGTCTCATTCTTCATCTGATATTGTGGTCGGTTTCTTTGCCTTTCCTTCCAATGGCCGCCACAAATCCTTTTGATACAGGTAATCCTCCATCTGCATTTTCCATAACTGATAATTCTGGCCGTTAAGATTTTCGACCTTGAATTTGGAATCCTCCATTGCTCCCACTCAAATTTGAAAGTCCTACCAATTTGAAGAAAACCTCGCTCTGATACCAATTGTTAGGGTTTCAAGCATATCCGAAGCAAATATGAACTAACAATTATATGCAAATTTAAATACAAAAGATAAAGAAATAAAACAAGACACAGATAACACAAAGATTTAACGTGGTTCACCGAGAATGGGTTACGTCCACCATACATAGCCGTCCAATCTTTCTTATTATCCAGCAAAAATCTAGCAAAGAGACCAGTACATTCCCTTAGCCCTCAAGGTGAAAAGGTTTAGGGAGAAGGGCTCCATGGTGCTTGGGCCTACCACTGTTAAACCTCCTATATTTACAAAGAACTCCTTCAACAGACCACTTCGGATATAATCCCTCTGAGTCTCATAAACCTTAGCCAGTGTCTCAAAATTTATAGGCTCTAGATTATTGGAGACTTCACTGAGTGTGAAAACCTTTCTAAACTTGTCATCATTTATTTCAATCAGAACCCCTCCATTCACATTCCTAATTACTTTGGCCACAGGGTCATAATTAGCTGCAATCTGGGTGAAAAGATCCACAACCATAAAAACCCCAGGCACTATCAATTTTCCTACATCTAGCTCCCACAAACTATTGTTTGGTGCGAGAGAATGCCTTTGACCAAAAGTGACCTTGAAGAGTTCTAACCCTGTGATTCCTATCTGTGCATCCCTTAACCAATTTCCTTTGTTGTGTAGACCATCACTAACCCTTAGGCGGGGAGATTGGGGAACAATTTCTTTGATCTTAGCTGCACTATTGGTTGACTGAGTCAATTGCTCTAGGAAGTCATCGCAGATGGCTCTTTCCTGGTAATGGACCTTCCCTTTAAATTCTCTCTTTGGAGCCATTTTAATGAATATTACTTTCTTTAATTAATCAACCCTTTACCCCCTTTGGAAACTCAGAAAACCTATCACGCCAAGCAATTGACAATTTTAGAGCAGGATTTTTAAGAAACTTACCCGAAGTTTGAGAAAATTTGCCTTGCGCTCTGGTTCTTGTTCGAGAATTTTGAATGCAAATAGGAAAAACTTGGCCTTACGAGAGATTTATTGCAGTAACTGAGGACTTGACTGGGGCTCATTAAGAGGCACGCTTCAGCAATCAACTTCATAAATTCAAATTTTGGCACCAACGGATAATCAATTGCTTTTAAAAAATTGTTTTTCCTTTGTCACTGGGTCGTGGATGTTAAACTTCATACAACTTCACCTTGTGACTCAGCAACAACCATAGATCTCTTATGAACTTGTCTGACCTTTACCTTCCCCCAACAACTTTACCTTAATCGCTAAGCACTAACCACCGTCCGCTAACTATTTTTCAGGTCGGCCGCTGACAGTTTGTCGCTAGGTTGTAGGCTTTAAACATTGCACAACTTCAACTAGCGGGTTAGCGATCACCGTAGATCTCCTCCAAACTTGCGGTCACTTTAACACCCGTAGAAACACCCTCAAAAGGTAGGTCCCACCGTAAGTCATTGGGTCGCGGGCTTTAAACTTCGCACAACTTCACCTAGTGGGTCAGCGACAACCATTGGATCTTCTCTTAACTGCTCGATCTTTATCATTTGTTGTAACCGCTTGCCCTTGAACTTTTATCTCACTGTGACTACAATTGGTTTGTCTCTGGGTCGCGGATGTTAAACGTCGCACAATTTCACCCAACAGGTCAATGACAACCGCAGATCCCTTCCAAACTTGTTCGGCCTTTAATTCCTTTTACTATCAAAGTGGGCCCTTTACTTTCGATCATTTATCCCATGAGCTCCTGCCATGTGTATCCACCTGTCATCCATTGATTTGCTCACAAGTACACTAGTTTCAACTTTCTGATAGTCGCATGTATTTTGGGTAACTGGATCACTTTCCTTTTTGGCAGAACTGCCTTGTAAGCATTTCCACCTGTTATGCCACGTGTTTACCACCTCATCAATATCCGCCTGCTGGAACACCATATCATCAGTCACTGGGTCACGGGCTTTAAACATTGCACAACTTCAACCAGAAGGTCAGCGACCTCCGTAGATCTCCTCTGAACTTGCGGTCACTTTAACACCCATAGAAACATCCCCAAAAGGTAGATCCCACCGTCAGTCACTAGGTCGTGGGCTTTAAACTTCGTACACCTTCACCCAAGGGGTCAGCGATATCCACAGGATCAACAAGAACTTGCACGGTGATTAAGAGACCTGACAAGGAACATAAAATACCTAGGAAAAGGCGTAAAATTAAGAAAAATCATTACCTGCCTAGGATAAAACCTAAAAAGGGCCCCTCTTTGCATGATGGACAAACCCTTCCACTTAAGTGGAAAAAGGTAACAAGAAAATAGAATGCAGGACTTACAAGCTGGAAAAAGGGTGAATTTGCAAAAACCCTAAACCCTTAGACAAATAACCCTCAGAGGCAGAGCGAAGCCATGAAAGCCCAAAATTCAATGGATTGAAAAGAGAAATTACCCTGAATTTTAAATAATGATAACAACGGCTCTAATTGGGGATGGTTGGATGCGAGACCAACAAAAGAACACAGAAAACTTTGGAGAACAGACCAAAAACAAGCCCAAAAAAGCCAACAGAAGCAATCCTAATTATGTACAAACTACAACCTACTATGCATGGACTTTTAAAACTTAAGAGAAGTAATACTTCAAGAATTGTCCATGCACTGGGAATTCCTGTACTTCACCATTCATTTTCTACAAGAAATATGATTCTTTTCCATTAAAATCATAGACAATAGAAGGGCCTCTCCATAGTGACTCAAATTTTTTATGCTTGCCCTTATCTTGTCCTCTTGCATTCCATTGAAGAACCATGTCACCAATTTGAAACTTCCTTGATGTGGTTCTTTTGTCAAAAAGATACTTGGACTGCAACTGAATCTTCAAATTTCTTTTATGAGCCAGAGTCTTGATTTCTTCCACTTCCACCATCTGAACCATTCTGTCTTCCATGGGTTCTGACAACTCCAACTCCTCAGCTTGTAGGAACTTATATACAAGGAGAAGGTTATTGACAGGCACCCTAGTTTGTGTGTTATAAACCAATTCAAATGGTGATACACCGATTTCTTTCTTAACAGTAATCATGTTTGCCCATGGCCAATTTTAGTTTCTGATCCCAAGACGTTTTGTTCTCCTCAAGAATTTTTTTGATAATATTCAAAAGGCTTTTATTGCTGGATTCTGCTTGGTCATTGCCTTGTGGATGGTATGGTGAAGAGTAAGACATGATTATTCCATGACTAGTACAAAATTCAGTGAATTCCTCTTATCTAAAACTCATGGCATTATCCATTATCAGTTTCACAGGAACACCAAATTGTGTTATGACATTATCCATCAGAAATTCAATGACAACTTTACTAGTAGCTCTTTTAGTAGGTGTGGCCTCAATCCACTTAGTAAAGTAATCAGTAGCCACTATAATCCATTTGTGACCTCTTCCTAATTTCTTAGCTATTTCCCCAATAAAATCAATGCCCCGTTGAACAAAAAGGACTTCCATTGTAACTGGGTTAAGGGGAAAAGCTCCTTCATACTTTAACTTAGAAGATAATTTTTGGCATGGGTCACACCTCCGAACATGCTCATGGGCATCTTTGAACAAAGTAGGCCAATAGTAACCAGCCCAGACTATTTTGCCAGTTGTGGTCTTGGGTGAGTAATGGCCTCCACATACTCCATTATGCATTTTGGTTAGCATCCTTCTAGCTTAGGATTTATCTAGGCACATCAGCAATGCCCCATCTCTATTTCACCAATATAGATCACCCTGAATAAGGACATACTTCTCAGACTTTAGTTTCAATGTCCTTCTCTGATTAGGAGTCATTACCTCCAAGTATGTTGCATCCCTCAAAAAATGTACTACTTCTGAGTACCAGGGCTGTGTCTAAATACTTGTGACCAGGATATTCTCAATTTCAACATTGTTAACTTCAACATCAAGGAAATTTGATTCAACCATCAACTTGGCAAGACCTAACCCTCTTACCAATTTGGTAATCTTGATTTCTAGATCAAACTCTTGAATCCGAGTTATCCATCTGCACCTTTTGCCAATGACCTCGGACTAAGATAAGATGTCCTTAATAGCCACATGTGGGACATAAGAAACTACTTGTGAATTTACAAGATATGGCCTAAATTCTTTTACAGCTTTAACTAAGGCATATGCTTGCTTCTCCATGATTTCATATTTCAGCTTTGTAGCTTGTAGAGATTTGCTATAGAAAGCAATAAGGTGTTCATATCCCTCAGCATCCTTTTGAAGAAGGATTGTTGCCACTGTATGATAGGAAGCAAAAGAGAACAATGAAAAGGGCTTACTATAATCAGGGGACTTCAACATTGGTGCCTCCTGAATAGCCTTTTTAATTTTACCAAAATCCCTTGCAACTTCTTTATCCCAAGAAAACTTTGCATCTTTCTTAAGTAACTTAACAATAGATTTGACTATTTCAGCAAAGTTAGCAATGAATCATCTAACAAAATTTACCTTGCCCAAGAAAGATTGAATACCTTTGACATTCTTTGGCTCAGGTATATTTTTTATGGCTTTGATCCTTTCAGGGTCTATTCTAACCCCTTCCTTGGAGACAATATGCCCAAGAAAATTCCCTTCAGTGACTGCAAAATGACACTTGTTTGGATTTAAGGAAACATCAAACTTCGGAGCTTTGTTAAAATAATTTTCCAAGTGCCCATAGTGGTCATCTGCCCTTTTAGAGAAACATGTTAAATCATCCTGGTACATAACCATAATGATGTTGATCAATTCCTTGAAAGCTACATCCATTGCTCTCTGAAAAGTAGCTCCGACATTTTTTAGACCAAATGGCATTCTCACATATACATATGTCCCCCAAGGGGTAGTAAAAGCAATCTTGAACTGTTCGGACTCTTTCACTAATACTTGATTATATCCTGAGAACCCATCCATCATGGACAATAGATCACACCCAGTTACTCTTTGCAACATTGCCTCCATATTGGGGGAAGAGAAGTTATCTTTCAAAGAAGCAACATTCAAATTTCTAAAATCAACACAAAGCCTTATGTCCCCATTCTTCTTTCTAACTGGGACTAAATTAGACACCCATGATGAATGTCTTATAGGCTTAATGATTCCCCCTTCCCTCAACTTGGTTAACTCTTGTTGCAGTTTGGTCTCCAAAAGGGGGTTGATAGGTCTTTGTTTCTGTCAAAAAAGCTTAGCATCTAGATGCAAAGGGACTTCATGTTGAAATAGATCTTGTCTGTACACCTTCAGGTCCTCATAAGACCAAGCAAAAACATGTTTATACTTTCTCAATAATTTAATGAGGTTCTCCTTAATGTGAGGATCCAAGTTCTTCCCAATATACACCAACTTAGGGGATGATTCTGTCCCTAAGTTCACTTCCTCCAATTCTTCTAATTTGGTGGTTGATTGTTGATGCAAATGACTATCACTGTGACTGAACATAACTTCCAATTCTACCAATCCTTTAGGTATTTCATTGGTTTCTAACTAGACCATGTCATTTCCAAACACCGTTTCTCTATCTTCCACTACTTCTACTAATGCATTGCAATCGATTTTCTATCCATCATAATCATCAATGCACTATATGAATCTAAGAATATCTTCATCATCTGCAAACACTTGCCAATTATATACATTATCAGGAATGGCAGGCCTATCTTTTACCTCAATTGTAGACACACCGGTTAATGTTACATCATCATTCTTTAATGCAACATTAGCTAATAAATCAGCCATGATGTTCTTTGATCTTTCTATCCAGTAAATAGAAAACACAGAAAAATGCTCAATTACATCCCAAACAACATGTTTATATCTTTTCAAATGATCATTTTTGGATGCATATTTTGACCTTATCTGAGAGACCACCAACTCTGAATCCCCAAATACTTTCAACAATTGAATGCCATGTTTCTTAGCAATCTCCAGTCCCAATAACAAGGCCTCATATTCAGCTGTGTTGTTTGTACATTTGAAAGCCAATAGGAAAGAGTAATTGAAAGTTATACCTGATGGAGACAAAAAAGGAACTCCTTATCCAGACCCTTCCTTCGAGCAAGCTCCGTCAAAGTACATATGCCACAAGCCTTCTTGTTGATATTCCAATTCATTGACAATGGGATCAGTATTTCTCAATTGAGGTTGAATTGGTTGCACTCTGAAATTGTCAAGTTCCACATCAATCATACAATTCAACATATCAGGGTCTATCTTCTCAATTACCTCAGGAGCATGTGGTTCTCTATATAACTTAACTTGGCTTCCATTTACTGGGATTTTTGCATATGAAATATCTAATTGCACATTTCCTCCAACTACTGCAGCCCAATGTATGGATAATAGCATGCCATAATGGGGTTTTTTGTCAGTTACTATGACATCCATTTTATAGGTTGCTTCAAGAAATGCTGCTATCTTTACCTCCACATCCTTCATTGTACCTATCACAGGTACTTCTCTATTTTCCATAGCATAACATTTCCCATACACAGTACTTAATGATAGTCCCAATTCTTTCATGACACCATATGGCATCACATTTGCAGCAGCACCAGAGTCTATCATACAATTCTTGATTATCTTATTATTGACTAATAAGGTCACGTAAAATGGATCCACCTGGGAAGGTTCTTGAGTAATTGTTGTTCTGACATATATTTCTAGAGTCTGAAGTTCATGATCCTTTTCATCCTACATGGTGTCTATAGGTAAAGCTGCACTATTATCTGATATATTAGAAAATAAAGAGAGAGCAACTTCTCTATGTTCCTTTATTTTCAACAGTTCTACCAATGGGACGGTAACCTTCATTTGGGTCAAAGCCTAAGTCATATCAAAAGTGGAACTAATACTTGACTCAATATTAATTTTAGCCTTTTCTATTTTTGGTTGGCTTACCCTTTTAGCTGTAGTGGTCCCTTGTAAATTGCCAATAGTTTTTTTATCTACACTCCTTGTCAAATCTTTAGATTGATCATCTTTTGCATGACCATCTTGAGGCAGAGTACTATTGCTTGATGTCCTTTCATGAGATACTTCTTTCATGAACATGGAGCCAAGTTCACCCTGATCTCCATCCCTTTTACTACTTCTCAGATTGTAATTGTGCTTGGCTCTGGCTATGGCAGCCTTAGTAAGATTTTTTACCTCTTCATCACTAGGTCTTCTGAGATGAACTTCTTCATCTTCGATGGTTACCACATTCAAAGTAGGATGCCAATCAATTTAAAGCTGCCCTTGGTAACATTCATTATAACTTAGTGCATCATACCCACTGGATTCACTTTGTGAAGACTCATTATCACTTTCAACAATAGTGTCAAAGATGTTAATATGAGGCTCACTCTCGTTTCTCATGGATTCATCCAGAGCTTGAGCCACAACACACTAATGGGGAGAATGAGGCCCATCACATGCCATGCACCAAGGAGTATTTTCCATGTTGTGTACATTTCCTCCTTTCAAGGGATCAGGTGTATCTTGGTTATGTGTGTTCTTGGGCTTATCTTGGACAGGTTTACCATCCTTCCAAGTGGTGTTGTATGGCATATCATGTAGTCTAGGAGGTCTATCTTGCCAATTGTAATATGGTTTGTCATTCTTACTTACCTTAGTAGTAAGATCTTTCACAACAGTCATTAATTTTTCTATTTTGTCTTCTTCCTTGGCAACTTTATTAGGCTGTTATTTTGATTCTTTCCATAGCCTACCATCGGTCCTCCTTCCCACCTTTCCAGATTCTTTCCTATTACTTTCTACATTTATGGCAATTCTGAAAGCATCTCTTAGGCTATGTGGGTTTTTATCCCTCAGGATGTAAGCCATTTTAGAATCAAAAGCATTATAGTAAGTGTTCAGACACATATTATCATCTAATCTCATCACTTGGTAGAGCCTATGCATTGCTTTCTGAAACCTCACATTGAAGTCTATGACAATCTCATTATCAGACTTCCTGATATTGTTGAACTCGTTGAGCATAAATCTCACATTGGTTTTATCACCATATTGCTCTTGGAAGAAATTCTTAAACTCCTCCCAAGAACCAATGCTATTTATGGGCAGACCTTTGTACCAATCCCTTGCATCATCCACCAAAGATTGTACAAATAATTTCATGATGACATCTTCATCTACAATCTCATAATCATTTACCAAATCACCAAAAGATTTTAAGTGCTCTTCTACACTTATAGCATTATTGCTAGCAAATTTGTGAAGCCTATCCCTCAATTCAATAGGAACATGGTTTGGGTATCCTGGGACTCCCTCAAAGAAAATTTGTCTGTACAACTCCAAATTAATGGGTCTTCTCTGGAACTGGTTGCTAGTAGGATTACTACTCATGTTCATTCTCATATTAAGACCATGAGTTAGAGGGAGTTGGTTACTTTGATTGGTGGCAGGGACTTGGCTAACTGGACCAATACTCACAGGTAGGGTTGACTGAATTTTGACTGGAGGGTGTGAGGCATGCTGAGGTAAAAGCTTATTTGGGTCAGTTGAAGGAAAGATTATGGGAGGAGCCTTTAGATAATTAATTTTTCTTTTAACCTCTTGATTGGTTGCTTCTAACTTAGCTCTCTCTAATTCCTTTTGCAGATCTTCCTTTTCTTTCCTCATCCTTTCTATCTCTATCTCATGTGTCAACAATCGATGAGAGATTTCTTCTGTATTCTTGGATCCAAACCCATTTTCCATGCACTTTTGTTTTCCTTTGCCAATATTAGCTCTAGTAGGTGGTGGATCACTAAGAACCTCCCTACTAGGTTGCACAACAAATTTGTGTGCAGGGTTGATCTTGACAGTTAGATTTTCTCTGATAACTGGACCTTCCTCCTCACTCCTGGATTTCTCTTGGGTGAACAATTCAAGATCAGCAATCTGCCTTAAAAGCCTGTCTCTCTCAATCAATTTAGCCTTAACTTCCTTCTCCTTATTTGTTTCTTTTTGTGTCCTTAGAGAGATCAATTAATGAACTCTTCTATTAAGAGCCTCAATTTCTTGGGATACTTCATCTTCATCAGGGAAAATCTCTTCAGAATCTGACATATTGACTTGATCAATATAAATCAGACTAATATTCCCATCTACAGTTTTTTGGTACAGAATCCATCTTAACATTAGAACTATTTCTATCCTTCCCAGACAAACCAACATGAGAAATCCTCTAATTCAAAACTTGGACATCTTCATTATTACCAAACAAACCAGAATGAAAACCCAAAATGTCTTGCTCAAATTCATGGGAAGAAGAATTTGAATTATATGGGTCTTTCAAATGACTTTCCCGTATGACTTCTTTTTTATATCCAGACAACATTAGATGGCTCATGTGCAACTGATCTTTTCTGGCCTTTTTGGGTCGGATCAAGCAATCCCCCTTGCAATGTCTCTTGGGGATTTCTCCTCATGTATGATCTAGTGTTCTTTCCTCTCTGCATTATACTTGTTTTCCTTAAGATGAATTATTCTTATTCAAGAGCACTGGTTAGTATATGTTAGAGTCGCCACCCAAAACTATGGGAAAATAAGGAATTAAGCTTGGCAAATCACTGACAGAAAATAGTAGAACAAGAAAGTCTACAAAGAGAAAATAACAAAGATTAGAAATAAGAAGGCCAGTTACAAGGACCAAATACACACAATCTCGAAATGATTTTTAGTTAATATAAGCACCAATCTATAGCATAGATTCACACTATAACTCTCCCCAGCAGAGTTGCCACTTTTGTTGTTCTCAAATTCTGATTCCCCTATCCCCTCTATAAGAAAATTTAAAGCCTCTGTTGCATGTGGAGAGAATGATAAGAAAATCAAAATCTAGAATAACATATAACAAGGTTTATACGAAACCTTCTACACTTTAAACCTATCCTAGGCTTAGGTGGGTATACCTCCTGTGAATACTTTCACAACTATAATATAAGATCCACAGTAAACTATTGTTAGAAACCTGTGAACCTCATCACCTCAACAATACTGAAACTAAAGAGAAAACATGTATTCATTTTCAGTCTTGACCGCAAGGAAGATAGAATAACTCCATAAATGATAACAATGCCTATTCCAAGCTACAGAGTCACCCAAACTAAACAAGAATTCCAAATTTGAACATGCACATACATCAGTTCTAAGAGATTTCCACAATCCATCATATAATAAAGTTCAATTCCCTCCCATCCTGATGATGGATCACGGAGTGTGATCCGAAACGTTGATGCAAAAATCTTTCACACAATCGAATCCAGAAATACTCTCTTAATTATTCACATACATTTCATCACTTCGGATTTATCAACCTAATATATGCCTGACATATATATAAGTCTTTTCTTTATGCTAAACCCAGTCATCAAATTCAAGCAGAAAACAATTGATTTAGTAACAGAAAGGTTTCACGTATATTTAATTCCCCTCCTTGAGAGAAAAACCTAAAACATGTATGTAAGATTGCCTTGCAAACCCTATTCAATCAAATAACCCTAGATTATTTAAAAGAAACCAGTAAATCAATGAATGCACACAAGAAGACAACAGAGATCTAGGCTCAGAATGCTTTGATCTGTATATTACTATTCATTTTTTGAAAATATTACATAACTCAAGGTGATTTTTGAAAGAACCAGAAAACCTTAGATATATTTCGGCAGAGTTTCTTTACAAATTCTTGTGATAATTTTTTCAATAGTCCTAGTAACCATTTATAATGATATGGATGCAAACAAGCTTCAGACTTTCCTAGGAATAGTTTATTATAACCATAATTCCCTCTTGAAACAGGTTACAAATAACCTTCATCCCTAACTTCTTGAAGGTTGTTACAACACTGCAACATCAGATGATTATTCTTGATCCTCTGCTTCTTGCACCATATATTTATCTTTCCATCCCTGAAACACGTCATCATTGGGCCAAGAGTAGCTAGTAATTTTCTTCTTCAATTTATTTAATCTTTTCCAGGTGCTTGACTTTAGCCTCAAAAAAACCATAGTGTGACTTCATCTTTTCAATTTCTTCAATTGTTCGAATAAATAAAGATGTGTCATCTGAATTGATGACTTCATTTATCCATTGAGACAATTTATGTCCTAGCTCATCAAGCCATACTTTTTCATCTTTCAACTAACTTGAACTAACAAAACCTCCAGGAAATATCTCAAACTTCTGGTTAGCATATTCTTTTCTATACACGTTGGCCTTTCTCTCTAAACCATCTCTTCCTTCTGCTAACCTAGAGATACCTTTAACCAAGTCACATGTGGATTTAATATTGGCATCAACCTCTTCCTCTTCATTGGATGAGCACATAAGTTCAAAATTTTCTTCCCTTGCCATCCATTTAACATGATTAAAAATCTTTTCATATATATATATATATACAATAGAAGCCCCTATTGTGTCATCAAACTTCAAAATTGTACCTCTAACCTTCTCTTCATATTTTCTTGCAAAGACAGCTTGAGCTTGCTTCAATTTTCCTATTTCATCCCGAAGAGTCTCAGATGATTGAAAACTTGATGTCCTGGGAGAAGGGGGAAACTCAATGATTGGGATAGTGGGTGGAGATGTTGCTGGAGTGGAAGCAATCATCAAAGTAGATGACTTACCTTTTTGTCGTGGCCCTTCAATCTGACCTTTTAACTTTGCAATTATTTTATCCTTGTAGGCTAATTCCTCCTTAGCCTCATTGTATGCTTTTAAGATCACTTCCATCTTCACAAGGATGTCACCTTCTCTTTGTCTTCTCTCTCAGCTACTGCCACATTGAACTTTGCAGACTCCAAAGTTGTACTGGTTGCTTCCACTAGCCCTGTGTCCTTCACTCTTTTTACAATCATTCCCCCTAAGTAGCTGGACTCTGAGGGGCCTTCTCTTTTCCTATTTTCTTCCCTTTTTAACGACCACGTGACCAATGCAGCATGATCCTTGTTGAAGGTCACCCCTTCTAAGGGCTTTGTCTCCTTTCTGACAGCATCAAGGATTAATGCGTTAGCTATATCCCACTCAGGGAGAATTAACACTCCAACCTTTGCTATCATTTATCTCCTTTGCTCAGGGGTAAAGGCTTCAAATATAGTCATCATTTATTTCTTAAATTCTTCTTCAACTACAGATGTATCCTTATCTAGATACTCCATTTTCCTCTTCTCACATATTTTCTTGAAGTTTTCCATGTTCGTTCTCCAAACAAACTGCATGAAAGATCTTGTTTTGATAAAACTATTATCAACCAAAAACTCCTCACTAGTCTGCTTGATGGTAGGGTCCAGTTCTTTGCCTGTAAACTCCCCTATAGTTAAGTCCATTTGGGCACTTGTCAGCTCCTCAGACATTCCTTCTTGCCACTCCTTAGAAGTGAGGGCAATTTCCCCAAAACTTCCTAATTGCAACAGTTGCTTTGCTGCTAAATGTTCATCTCCAACATGAATTGGGGATTGGGATGGAGAATATAACACTTCACCTATTTGTATCTCCTTTCGTAGTCTTTGCCTCTTGGGAAAATCTTGGATTTCTACCACATCAATTACAAGCCTTTTTCCTTTGGATGAGGAGGGCTCATCTCTTGCTGGCATCAACACATTGTATGTTGATCTCTTGTGTATTACATACTCTCCTAGAGGCACTGCCTTTGCAAATGCAGGCTTAGCTAAAACAAGTTTAACCTTCTTAGGGTCATTTTTCAAAATAATTTCCCTCTTTTCCTTTAAAACCTACATTAGGTCCTCAAAATGGATTATTAAAAATTTCACCTTCTCCTCAAAAGGGGTAAAACTGGCCAAAGGATCATAACTACTGTCAAATTGGTGGATGAAGTCAATGGCCTTCTTGAATGCAAACCATTTTTTTTTTCTCAGTTCCTGTTCATCTAAGTTGAATTCATTCCTGATCAAATCTTCAGGAAAGTGGAATTGGTGAGCCCTCCCTCCACATCTGACTCTTTTTTTGAACATATCATTGAAAAACCCTTCTGGGTTAGCAAATATTACTACCATAGTAGACAACCTAAATGGTTGAAAGAACTTGGCAAAATGCACCCACCCTCCCTTAGTAATCACAAATTGGTTAGCCAGGGTTACAGTTGGGAAAATGGATCCCCTGCCCTTGTTTGTCAACTCTGCTTCCTGCAGACTTCCTAATTATCTTAACACCTATGCAATTCCAATCTTCAAGGAGACCTGGTAAGGGACCATATATGGAGCTCCTCTAAACCCATAAACTCTAAAAATAGTAGAAACTGGGTATAAGTAAATATCACCCGAGTTATGCACAATTTTGATGTCCTCAGCAAATTCTTTTGGCCTGAGGAACTCAAGAAGGGCTTTGGGAATCCTAAGGTTTTTCAGAACATATCAGAATCCTAATCCTGGATGCAAAACATCTGTCAAATTTCAGGTAGCTAGCATCCTCTCTGTCCCAAGATAGGATAGTGCTCCTTAATTGAATTGGTGTCTCTTCTCCATCCTTCTCTTTTAATAAATCCATCTCCTTAGCAAAGAAGTATGTACCCTTGAAGAAGAACATGTGCATAAGGAGGGAATACCATCCAAAAGGCCTGACTACTTTGGCATTTTTTAATTCCTATCAAACCCTCATGAATAGAATCAGTGAGGTAAGGGGAAAAGTCAAATGTTATGGCCAAGGATGGGTTAAGGATTTGTGCCAACATAAGCATGTAATGTGTGGCCATGGTTGTTTCTACATCTTCTCCAAAAATATGGCAAAGAGACCAGTACATTCCCTTAGCCCTCAAGGTGAAAAGGTTTAGGGAGAAGAGCTCCATGGTGCTTGGTCCTACCATTGTTGAACCTCCTATCTTTACAAAGAACTCCTTCAATGGACCACTTCGGAGATGATCCCTCTGAGTCTCATAAACCTTAGCCAATGTCTCAAAATTTATAGGCTCTAGCTAATTAGAGACTTCACTGAGTCTGAAAACCTTTCTAAACTCATCATCATTTATTTCAATCACAACCCCTCCATTCATATTCCTAATTACTTTGGCCACAAAGTCATAATTAGCTGCAATCTGGATCAAAAGATCCACATCCATAATAACCCCAAGCACTATCAATTTTCCTACATCTAGCTCCCACAAACTGTTGTTTGGTGCGAGAGAATGCCTTTGACCAAAAGCAACCTTGAAGAGTCCTAACCCTGTGATTCCTATCTGTGCATCCCTTAACCAATTTTCTTTGTCATACAAACCATCACTAACCTTTAGGTGGGGAGATTGGGGAGCAAGTTATTTGCTCTTAGTTGCACTATTGGTTGACTGAGTCAATTGCTCCAGGAAGTCATCGCAAATTGCTCTTTCCTGGTAATCACCCTTCCCTCTAAATTCTCTCTTTGGAGCCATTTCAATGAATATTACTTTCTTTAATTAATCAACCCTTTACCCCCTTTGGAAACTCAAAAAACCTATCACGCCAAGCAATTGACAATTTCAAAGCAGGATTTTGAAGAAACTTACCCGTGGTTTGAGAAAATTCGCCTTGCACTATGGTTCCTGTTTGAGAATTTTGAATGCAAATAGGAAAAACTTGGCCTTACAAGAGATTTATTGTAGTAACTGAGGGCTTGACTGGGGCTAATTAAGAGGCGCGCTTCAGCAATCAACTTCATAAATTCAAATTTTGGCACCAATGGATAATCAGTTGCTTTTAAAAAATTGTTTTGCCTTTGTCGCTGGCTCGCAGACGTTAAACTTCATACCACTTCACCCTGCGACTCAGCAACAACCATAGATCTCTTCTGAAATTGTCTGACCTTTACCTGCCCTGGGCAACTTTACCTTAACCACTAAGCACTAACCGTCGTCTGCTAAATATTTAATGGGTCAGCTGCTGGCGGTTTGTCGCTGGATCATGGGCTTTAAACATTGCACAACTTCAACCAGCAGGTCAGCGACCACCATAGATCTCCTCCAAACTTGCGGTCACTTTAACACCCATAGAAACATCCTCAAGAGGTAGGTCCCACCATTAGTCGCTGGGTCACAGGCTATAAACTTTGCACAACTTCACCTAGCAGGTCAGCGAATACCATTGGATCTTCTCTTAACCGCTCGATCTTTATCATTTGTTGTAACTGCCTACCCTTGAACTTTTATCTCATCATGATTGCAAATGGTTTGTCATTGGGTCGCGGACGTTAAACATCGCACAATTTCAACCAGCGGGTCAGCAACAACCGCAGATCCCTTCTGAACTTGTCCAGCCTTTAATTCCTTTTACTATCAAAGTGGGCCCTTTACTTTCGATCATTTAGCCCACGTGCTCTTGCCAAGTGTATCCACCTATCATCCATTGATTTGCTCACAAGTACACCAGTTTCAACCTTCTGACAACCATGTGTATTTTAGGTAACTAGATCACTTTCCTTTTTGGCAGAACTGCCTTGTAAGCATTTCCACCTGTTATGCCACGTGTTTACCACCTCATCAATATCTGCCTGTTGGACCGCCACATCATCAGTCACTAGGTCATAGGCTTTAAACATTTCATAGCTTCAACCAGCAAGTCAATGACCTCCATAGATCTCCTTCGAACTTGCGGTCACTTTAACACCTATAGAAACATCCCCAAAAGGTAGGTCCCACCGTCAGTCGCTGGGTCGCGGGCTTTAAACTTTGCACACCTTCACCCAGTGGGTCAGTGATATCCACAGGATCAACAGGAACTTGCACGGTGATTAAGAGACCCGACAAGGAACATAAAAGAGTTAGGAAAAGGCGGAAAATTAAGAAAAATCATTACCCGCCTAGGATAAAACCTAAAAAGGGCCCCTCTTCACACGAGGGACAAACCCTTCCACTTAAGTGGAAAAAGGTAACAAGAAAATAGAACACAGGACTTACAAGCTAGAAAAAGGGTGAATTTGCAAAAACCTTAAACCCTTAGACAAATAACCCTCAGAGGCAGAACGAAGCCATGAAAGCCCAAAATTCAAACGATTGAAAAGAGAAATCACCCTGAATTTTAAACAGTGATGACATAACTAAAGCCTATTCTTCTATTGTTCCATTTAAAAACCCCATTTTTAGTGACTATATCTATTAGGTTGTTCTTGACTACCTAGTCTCCAAAGTCAATTTAGACTGAAACTCCTTCTAAAATCCTCCGTACTTCTCTGAAAGATGAAGAACCACATTAAAATACCCACCTAACACCACATTTTTAGGGGGAATATTTTGCATTAACCTTTCTAAATATTTTCATAATGCCAATTTCATGTTGTTTTGAATTGGTCCATAAATGTTGAAGATTAAATTCTTAATATCTTCCTGAAAGTTAGAGAGTATTTCTCTAATCAAATATTTATCTAAGGAAAGATGCAAATAAGATATTTTACTTGGGTTCCACAAAAGATCCAACCCACCTGCAGCTCCTACTGCATCTGCCAATTCTACTTTCCAATAGCCCAATTTTTTTGTGAAAGAGAAAATCTTATCCTTATTCAATTTAGTTTCTTGGAGCATGACTACCTCTAAATCAAAGATTTGTGTGCAACGCCTAACCAGACATTGCTTTGTAGGGGAATTCATTCCCCTAAAATTCAATGAAATAATTTTCATAACTCAAAAGAAGGGGATTTCTCCTTGCCTTTTCTCCAAAGATGTATTATTTTTAGCTGATTCATGTCTTCCCCCTCTAAGGATCTTAATATTGCAGATGATTTTATGCCTTTTTCTGCCCTCTGGAGATTATCTGCAGTCTATTTTTTGTTTAATATATTGTTTCTCCAAGATTCCAAGTGATTCTTTGTCCTTGAGAACTGTATCTGGCTCCCCTAATTCAGAATCAAATTCATTTGAGCCATCCTCTGCCTCTACGAAATTATCCATATTCAATAGTTTCTTAATTAATTCTTGTTTTTGCAACCAAGAATCATCTGATTCCCCAATCTGAGGTGAAGAGATATCTAGGAAATCATAGATTATTGTTAATTCTCCAATTAGAGGAGAAGGAGATGCACAATCCTCATAATCAAAATTAATGACAGGAAGGGAGCACTGCAAGTGGGATTGATCTACTTGGATTTCTAAAAAATCAGGAAAGGAAGTAAGCAAACATACAAGATCCTTAAAAGGAATAGAGAGCATATATTAACATTTATTTATAGGCATAGATTGGGAGCCTTTCAAATTTTGTTTCCCCATAAGTCTCTAGGACCTTCTTTTCTCCATTTTTAATCTTGAGATATGTGAGTAAGATTGAATATGCTCCCTTTTTATATTTTTCTCTTAACCGCTTGGAGATACCCATAGGTTTACCCCTTTGTGGTTTAGGAGGAGTGAGGAGCTCAAAGTCCCTGTAAAGAGCATCAATCTCAAGTTCTTGGGAAATGAAAGGGGGGAATGCTAGATCCTTAGGACTAATTTTTTTTGGTTCTATCCTTAGCAAAGGGAAGAACTTATACAGTGACAAAAGGTGCTAGAAAAAAAGAAGAAGATTTGCCTACCAACCTCATCCTTATAGAAATTGTTTGAGGGATCTCCTCCATTCTAAGGCAGTTGTAAGCTTAAATTTTGAGGTATCACTTGCAATGCTGAAAAATTGTTTTCCTTTTTCTTATCAGTATACTTAGAATCTAGGGCTTCCAATATTCTTTGTTTGTGAAGAAAGTATTTTTGAATTGAATCCCTTTTCTGATTTATACTTAGATCCTTGAAGAAACCAATCATCTTCTTTACCATTTTTAGACACCACATCTCTGAAGCTGATAAAGAGAGGGGAATAAAGGATTCTAGAAGAGAAAGGTTAATTGATAGACAAGGGAAGTAAGAGGACTTGCCCTTCCACTGCATTTGAATAAGAGACCCATTATGATTTATAAATAATTCCTTCATCTCCAACTGAGACAAAGGTCTTTGAGCCTCCTTGCTACCAATCATATTAATCTCTAGAGCCTCGCCTAGGACATGATCTGTTATTTCCTCAATGACATTTTCTTGAATCTTTTCAATCCAGTCACGAAGCAAACCTTCTAGCTCCTGAGGAGGATCTTGCCAATTAGAAGAGTTGTAGCTTTCCACAATATCCATATTATCCGAGTGAGGCTAACCAAAACAAGGGATCTCTAGGAAGAGGTATGAACACAAAGCTCTATGATCTAAAAAGGGGTCTGGAAGGGAAAAGCAACTATCCTTAAAAATGAAAAGAGAGGATATAGAAGAGGGTAAAGGACCTGAGTCTAGACACTCTAAAGAACAATGGTCTGAAAGGTGACAATTCTCACAGACCAAATCAAGTTTTTCAAAAAAAACCTTTTGGGTCTAGCAACCATTTTTAGAGATGATGTTAAGGAAGGAAAGAAGGCTCTTAGTTGTGTACGTGAGAAAACACATCCTGACATGAAGATTAGGATTTTCAAAGAAGTTTAAATATACCTTCAGAAAGATTCCTAGCAAGTTTCCTAAAATCTCTATAATCTCTAGTTCTTTGTATTCTAGAGGAATATGTTGAAGATGAATCTAGAAAGGAACAAACTTAATAAGAGCAAACTGGGGATTAAAATTAGGAGACCAAATTTTCATATAAAGACCAGAGGATTTATAACACCACGATCTGATCTTGAAAACTTTATCTTTATGCTCCTTAGAATCAAATAAAGTAATAAAGAATCTGTAAAGGGGAAAATTGAACCCTAGTGACTCCCCACCTAGGAGAGAGAAAGGAAGTCACTAGGATGATTTTCACTTGGGAGATACTTTACATTCAAAAGAGGGGTTGAATCCATTAGATCCAAATCCAAGGGGAATAAGGATGTGAATACCAAGTGGATTGCAAGGGTTGGAAAGTGATTTGCCCTCTTTTGTAAATAGATATGTTGACTTGTTGACTATGTAGAAAAGGGAGACAAAATGGATGAAATAAGGAGCTACCAGTTCGGGATCATGTTATAAATTCAGATATGAGATATTCAGACTGATATGAATCTACCCTGCAAATTTGAAGAAAAGTCGTCAGGACCATGTTGAAAGTGCACACGATCCTCCGAAAAATCCGTGCACCGAAAAAGGTTTTTTTGTCTCTGTAAATGGAGTCCAATGCCACAATTAAAAATATGCACCTACAACCTACACACATAAAAGAAGGGAAGAAGGGTTGTGGATAGGGGTTTTTCTCAGTCAAACCCCGGTTGAGGAATCAACCTTGAAAGAAAGTAATTGCAAATGCTTAAATGTAAATAATGGAAATATATACCTTGTAGATTTGTAATTGATGATGATGATTGCTTTGCTTCTTGAATGTAATCACAAATGTTGTATGAAATGGCATGTAACATGACAAAACCCTAACACACACACATGCTTGCAAATGAATGTTGTAATTTTTCTCCAATGGATTAATGAATAAGACACATGAAGAAGAAAACTTGAATGCTTGATGAAGACCTTTCACTTGAATTTCCCTTATTATCCTTATCTTTCATATTTCCTCTTTTTTGTCCATGTCGAATGAGGGAATTGAATCTTCATTTATACATATCCAATAGAATTAGTTTTCATCCATAGAAGGCCGAAAAAGAGAGCTTTAAATCCCCAAAGATAAGATTAAGCAAAAGGGGTCGGATGGACCCATCTTAGGGCCACCTTAAGAGGGGGGACAGGGGCGCCACGCCCCTATCTTGCCCTATTTTGGGGCCCAGACAGGGTCATGAGGCAGCATAAGGGTTGAAAAAAGAGGAGACTTAGGATGAAGGTGCAGAGAGGGGTCTCAGTTGAGAGAGAGATGCACACACATAAGTGAGGGCCTAAAACATGATCAAAATTGCAGGGATCGCAATTTTATGACACTACAAAATCCATTTCCATTGTCTATCAAAAAAACCTCATTTACTCCCACCCAATTTTTAGAAACCCATTAAAATAAATGTTTTTTCTCAATAGATCTGTTACAAAACTATCACGAACCAGTATTAGGAAAATAAGTTTTAGATTTATTTATTTTGCTAGACACTGGTATTATTGATGATGCTTGATGTTATGATGCTAATAAATGTGCTTGGCATTATGTTATTTAATGCCATTAGTGATATTATTTTAATGTGATGTTAATTATCATGATATTTAATATTATTGATGACATTTTTAATATAATGTTAATTATGTCATGATGTTAATGAATTTTTATATGATGATCTAACGTTTTTGTCGAGTATGAGGTGGATGCAGGGTCAACCGTTAAAGGCGGATATATGATCGAGGAGGGGTCTCTTAGCTCGTCGACAGTAACTCACAGAATGTAACATGTGCACACACATAAATTAATAATAATTAAGATTAATTACATTAAATATTAAAATCAAATTAGAAAGTCATAATAAATAAAATTATAATATTAAAAAGTTAAAATTATTAAAATTGAAATTAAACTTGTTAACATGAGTTAAAAACTGGAGATGAACTCCCTGACTCCAATCCAACTCTCAATTTGCAATTCATAACTAGCTAATCCAATTTAGTTTTCTCCACTCCAACTCCCAATTCACTTTTAAATTTTTCCAATCTAGATCCAGACATTTTGGATATAACTCTTAGCCAAAAAAGGTTTAAAACAAGAGAGATATCGAACTTGAGCAGGCACTAGTTTTGGAAATCAAATTTGGAGGTTTTTCTTCATATTGCACCCCCCCTCTTCATCTCTCTCTCTCCACATTCTCATCGACTTGCAACCAACGACTTGGGGGAGGAAAGAGATTTAAAATTAAAACTTGGGGCTTTCTTTTTAATCGTACCCCTTCTTTATTTTCTTCCTGGGCGATTTGAACTGGTCTGCATAGTGGCTAAGGGAGATCGGGTTACTAGTAGGAGGGCCGCCACAAATCTACTCTCCTATCCTTACCAATCAACTTTGCAGATCTTATTCTAGTACTATTTACTTTCTATTGCATTTTCCTACAAACTTTTTGAAGCGTAGCTTGTGTGTTTGGCATCAAATTTGGATTACCTTACTTACTGAAGTTTTTAAATGTTTTTTGTCAATTTTATGTAGCAAAATCACCCCCTACAGATTTCCCTTAACTCCTTTCATGACTTTGACCTCCTATACTAAGCATTGAAGCTACCAAATGACCTTCTTGTGGATTGACTTTGGTGTGTTTACAATTCTGTTGGCAGGATCGATACCATCTAGCTAAAATCGCCCTCTATATTTCCTTTCCCCAAATCAATGTGGTTGGCTTTTGATATGTTTTTGTGCAGATTTAAGCTCAATCGATTCGAAGAAGCATATCTCCTATGAATAATCCCTTATTACACTCCAGCAATGACCATTATTGCCCCTTTCAAATTAGACCAGTCGACTCCATGAGGCATTTCTCACCTGCAGGTTTCCTTAATTCGTTTCATGATTTAGACTATCTATACTAACCTCTGAAACTGCATATCCATTGTTGATGATTTGTCTATTTTAATTAATATCCTTTGTCATCATTGTCCAAATTCAGTCTAAGTTGACAGTTTCTTGAAATCTTACAATTATCTTGCATGCTTTGACCAAATGAATCTTGCTCCATTTATAATGGAACTTAATGATAATGAAATTTTATAGAATGGAAGTGATCAAGAACTAAGAAATAATAAACAAAAGTATCTAACTGGGTAGGGTGGTTTTATTTTTTTGTCTATGAAGTATGTATATTGGAAAGATGTGCTTGATTATGGGATAAACCAGGGAAGGGTGATTTTCTTTTCACCCACCTCAAAAGCATTAAAATTGGTAAATAACATAAAAAAATCTCCCTACCATAAAACATGTAGCTAAGTTCAACAGTTTGGTTGTTAGATACTACATGCATGCACAAGTTCCATTCTTGACAGTTGATTCCGATTTGCTAGGAAACTCATCGTGAGGGACAAGAGCTTATCATGAGCATCAGGAAGTGAAATCTTCATTTGGTTGGGCGGATAAAATGTGTGGGTCATATTTCCATTTTCCATTTTGCAGATGGAGGTGAGTTCGATGGTAATGGAGACATTACATCCGGAGACAGAGATTCAAACATATTCTATTGTAAAGTCCTATGGACTAATGTATATTGTTTTATTGTTTCATTGTAATGGGCCAATGAGGTCTCATGATTTTAGGCTAAGTAAGCTATGTAAATGACCTACAAGGTCTATTGTCATAAATGTGATAGGAAGTCACCATGTAAATGTACTAATAGAAAAAGTAAGGAAACACTAACCTACTAACATGTGCATGACTCAGTGCCTATGTGTTTTTTCCATTTAGTTTTCTATCTTTTCATTTCATTTCATGACTGCTTAGAATGATTGGTTATGTTGATGCTTATTTAAGTTTTCTAAGTTTTCTTTAATCACATGCACACTAACTATGGGTTTGCAATAATCTTCCAATTATCATGATTATTGTTGGCAATTGACACTCATCTGGTGGATACTAATGCATGGATATTGGATTAGGGTTGCCATTGATGGCAAATATTCATGGAAATCATATCCGATAGTTATAGATTTTGGTAATTGGTAGAGCGAGTGGTCCAGTAATTTGTCACCGGTATTTCAGGATAAGCAAAGCACTTTTGGTCTGAAAACTTTGTGGTCATTGTGGTGGTCAGATTCGTGCATGGGATGATAAGGAAGACATGTAGAAATTATTTTGACATCATTTGGTTGATCCACATATGTTTTAGAGATACGGTCTAAGCCAACACCCGGTTACACATTACATTGTATATTATGGGTGGCCGACTTGATGAATGTTTCATTTCATGATTGCAGATATATATGACTGATGTAGAGATCTTTTTGAGGTGTGATATGAGCAAGTGGTGATCAAGAAACCTATTTGGTGCAGTTTCATGTGCACACTCTTGATCCAGTAGCTGACTGAGAAGAAGAAAAGAGCAAAGGTGTTACAGTCAAACTCTTTGCACTTAATCGGAACTCATCCAGGAATTGTTTGATGCTATGTTGGAGTTCAATAATTGTAGTAATCATTGTAAATGATCTATAAGTCAGTAAGACTTCCATATTGTAATTGAACCTTTGGTTCAAGGCAGTGTGCCTAAATGCAAGTGCATTCCCCTTATGTAATATTTATGTACTCCTAATCATAGTATATAAATATTGTGGGTTCCAATCCCACCTTGGTTTTTCCCTTTCCATGTTTCCACGTAAATATTTTGGTGTTATGATTTTGTGGTTGATTATCTTGTATTCCTGCATTTTCTTCCGGTGGTCTGAGAATAAGTTTAAAAATTTATTTATTGGTAGGACACTGATTCACCCCCCCCCCCCCCTCTCAGTGTTACTTGATTCCAACAATTGGTATCAAACCCTAGTTCCTCCAAGGAAGCCTAATCTCTTCAGGAAGGTCCGAAAGATTGAATCAATGGACTTTGGTTTGTAGAGACAGTTTTGAGTGGCACTTGAGGATCTTGATGCAGCAAGAAATGAAATAAATTCCTTAAAGAGAAACTTGAGTGCAGCTTAAGACTTCATTAATTATTTGAAAGATAAATTCAACACTTCAAGAGACAAGAGAAAAGAGATGATGGACAAACTGAAGTAGAAACATGAGCAAATCATTGAAGATCAAAGAAAAACAAAGGAATGTGAAAAGCTTGCTACAGAGAATGTTGCATTGAAGAATGAGACGCAATCCATTGTGATGAAGTTGACCAAAGAGATTGAAGACCAGAAGAATAATGAAGAAAGTTTGACTCAATCATTGAAAGATGGATCGAATGAATGCTTTAGGCTTACCTATGAAAATGATCAATTGAAGCTTGAGTTGACAAATCAAGGAATGATGGTCAAGAATTTGAAAGATAGATTGTTGCCCTAAGAGATGAACTTTCTACTGCAAATGAATACAAAGACAAATTTAATGCTATCTTAGCAAGCCTTGATGAGATGCTAGATAGTCAGAGACATGGAAAAGACATGAGAGGACTTGGATATGAGAAAGGAGAATCCTCCGGCTCTGGACAAAACAATGCAAAGCCTAATCATCAGAAAAACAAGAATACTCTAGTAAGACATCCTAATGCCTACAAATCCAATGGTAGATGTTTTGCTTGCATTAAATTTGGTCATATGGAAAATCAATACAGAAGTAGGGTGAATAATGGAATTAATAATGTGAACAATGGTCCTACCTTTACCAGTCAGTGTTTCATATGCAATAATTTTGCTCACAAGTCAAACATGTGCAGGGCAATAATGAATAATTTTCAGAACAAGAGATGCTATGCTTGTGGGATGTTTGGACATATCTCTAACCAATGTAGGATGAGACCAAATCAGATGAATTTCAAACCTATGCAGATAAATGTTGTTTGTCATGCTTGCAACAAAACCAGTCACATTGCAAAGTACTATAGAAGCAATAATATGAATAAAAATGCTCCAGTAAACAAAAACAAAGTTGGTGAAAAAGGTAAGGAAAAGGTAGAAAAGATCAGCAATAAGCATGAGAAGATGTGGATCAGGAAAGATGAATCCAAGGCAGCCAGTGGATTTACACCTGAATACGGTGCAGGATCTCATCCAGTATTTAAGGCATTTGGCCTTAGGGTCTGGAATTTTCATGCAAAATATTGTAGAACCCCCTTAAAGAGATTTGTGATTGATCAAGGTTGATTGCAGATGCTTGGAGATGATTATCCGGAATTCATCATACAGATCTTGGAATCTGGTGGATTGGATCGTGTTGAACAAGACATCTAGTTGAACTTTACAATTGCATTTATTTCAACTTAAAGTTAGGGTTTTCAAAGTTAAAAAGGGCAAGTATGAATCATTTCTCACATTGTGAGCGAAGAGTTGAAGTTGTAGAGTGAGGTGAACCAAGTTTCAATGCATTCAGAAGGATTGAGGTGATCTGACAAGAAGTTCTTGTGCATCTGATAGAAGAAAAAGGTATCTACCGAAGCATGTTTTTCCCTTTCTGTGTTTCCACGTAAAAATCTTTGTGTTATGATTTTGTGGTTGATTATCTTGTGTTCCTGCATTTTAATTTCTTGCATTTGCTTCTGGTGGTCTGATAATAAGTTTGAAAATTTATTTACCGGTAGAACACTGATTCACCCCCCCTCTCAGTGTTCCTTGATTCCAACAATTATTTCTTAGTTTCTATATGCACATGACAACTAGTTTATCTTTGCTTCATATTTTTATTATGCATGTTAATTATCTTATGCACTTGTATTATTAGTAATTTATATTCATCAATACCTTACTAAATGAATGTTTAGATTTAATTAGGATTCAATTGTGATAGTTTATTTAAGGTTAGGACTAGTGGGTCCTCACATTTTGGTATCAGAGCCATAGGTTTTAACTCTAGGACCTTGTGTCTTCTACGCTAAGACTTAGTTTCTTAAATTTTTAGGATACTTAAATAAGACACCATGGTGTAAACAAGGAACAAAGTTGGAACTAGAAATAACCCTAGTGAAAGATTGGATAAGATATGTGAGCTCCTCAACTGTCAAGAGACTCGAATGAACAACATGGAACATGAAATGCAAATGGTTCTTAGTGGGGATCCTAGGAATGAACCAGTTGCCCATGACCAACCTACTAATGAGGGAGCTAGGACAGAAGAAATAAGGCAACCTAGGGTGGAAGAGGAATCCAAAAAAGGGAAGATTTCAGAAGAATTAGGAAAGGACTTCAAGAATTTTATCCCACCAAAATTTGATGGAAAGACCATAGGTGACAGAGCAGAAGAATGGATTATTGAAATGGAAAAGTATTTTGAACTTAGGAATCTATCTAATGAGACTAGAGTTGTTTGGGTTGCCTACCAAATTTCAGGAGAAGTAACTACATGGTGGGACAATGAAAAAGTACATAACAAATTTGAGGAATCCAACAAAGGGAAGATTTCAGAAGAATTAGGAAAGGACTTCAAGAAAGTTAATCCACCAAAATTTGATGGAAAGACCATAGGTGACAGAGTAGAAGAATGGATTATTGAAATGAAAAAGTATTTTGAACTTAGGAATCTATCTAATGAGACTAGAGTTGTTTGGGTTGCCTACCAAATTTCAGGAGAAGCAGCTACATGGTGGGACAATGGAAAAGCATAGAACAACTTTGAGGAATCCAACAAAGGGAAGATTTCAGAAGAATTAGGAAAGGACTTCAAGAAAGTTACTCCACCAAAATTTGATGGAAAGACCATAGGTGACAGAGCAAAAGCGTGGATTATTGAAATGGAAAAGTATTTTGAACTTAGGAATCTATCTAATGAGACTAGAGTTGTTTGGGTTGCCTACCAAATTTTAGGAGAAGCAGCTACATGGTGGGACAATGAAAAAGCATAGAACAACTTTGAGGAATCCAACAAAGGGAAGATTTCAGAAGAACTAGGAAAGGACTTCAAGAAAGTTACTCCACCAAAATTTGATGGAAAGACCATAGGTGACAGAGAAAAAGCATGGATTATTGAAATGGAAAAGTATTTTGAACTTAGGAATCTATCTAATGAGACTAGAATTGTTTGGGTTGCCTACCAAATATCAGGAGAAGCAACTACATGGTGAGACAATGAAAAAGCACATAACAACTTTCAACTTGGGGAACTCACTTGGGACAATTTCCTCCAACTTTTCCAGAGAAGGTGGCTCCCATATAACTTCTTTGATAGTAAGATAAATTAATTTCAAAATTTGACTCAAGGAGACATGACAATAACTCAATATTGGGAAAAAATTTCTCACCTACTAAAGTATGTACCACAATATCAAATGGATGAGAACTTCAGGGTTTGTAAGTTCATATTAGGATTGAAACCCCAAATAGGAGCACAATTTGATATGCATAGTCCTAAAACCATGGCATAAGCATTTGAGAAGGCCACTAAGCAAGAACATAAATTGAAATAGATATATGAAGCTAGGAATAAAAACTCAGAATTCAAGAAGAGGAAATTCTAAAACAACAATCAGAAGGGTGGAACTTTGCATATTAGGAACATGAAAAAGAGAAACATTGGGGACAACAAGGGGTAGAATTTCAATAGGAATAACAATAGAGGGAACACCAATAACTATGGCAATAACAAATAATACAACAAGAACAATAATGAGAAGGATAAGTCAGAATATAAGAAAGGCACTCGATATGTATGTTTCATATGTGGAGGAAACCACTATGCTAATCAGTGTGATCAATGCACAACTAAGAAATAAGGGAAGAGGCAGCCGCAACATCATATTCATGCTGTAATTGACAACCGTCAATCAGTATTCAAGCTTCACAAAACCAACTTAATGGTAAACTTTTTGCTCATGCAGTTTTTATTCTTATAGACATAGGTGCTACTGAATGTTTCGTGGGTCCTAGAATTGTATCTAGATTGAATATTAAGCCTGGTTATATGTCAAAACCTTTGAATATTCAATATGGGAGCCAGGTAGAGAAGAGGGTAGACAAAATTTTGGCATGTAGTGAATTACAACTTCCCAACTGTAAGGAAACTTGTAGCCAAATTTATGACAATTTCCACATAACCCAATTTATGTTTTAATCAAATCAACACATAGAATCCACATACAAAGAATAGACAACATACCCATGAAAATGTGACATAAGATATGCCCTAGGAAAACCCTCATGAGAGAAAAACCTAACCTCCAAAAGCATCATACACCATGTATTATCAGCAATGTGTCCATTACAATACAACTATGGAAAGCCTTCAAAAACCCAGCCATAACCAAGCACTCCATGTCACTGAGCATGAATCCACACATCCCATGCCATGCTTCCTCCTTCACAAATGCTAAATTGGCTAAATGACGAACCCAAAAAAATACCCTTGTGGTTCTTTTAAAGAGACCAGCAACCACAAAACCACCAAGTGGTATTACATCAAAACCATGTGCCCAAAACCATATGCCAATAAAATATAATATTTTTCCTACCTACCCTTGACCCACATTTAATATTGGGTACTTCATCACAATTACGTTCCCTAATATTAAATAAATATAATATAATAATACCAATGTGTCACTACAACTCATCAAGTGGTTACAAGAATATTCCAAGGGAATCTCGACATGTTGCACATCCATATAGGTGCTCCTAGGTGCAACAATGAAATATGATATTACAATATATTTTCATGTCCACCTCACACAATAATAAAATAATACAACAATGAAACATTATTATGCAAGGTGTACAACACCAGCTTCCTAACATAAGTGAATTTTTATGTGGCTTCACTAGGAAGTTATGATGTCATTCTAGGGATTAATTGGTTAATTGAGCATAAGGCTATAGTGAATTGTGAAGACAAACTTGTAACGTGCCTTGATGATCTAGGCAATCAAGTGGAGATACAAGGAGCTAAGAAGCCTTTACAACTTAGACAAATTTCAGCAATCAAATTAAAGAGGGCCCAAAGGAAGGGTTGTGAAATCTATGCAGTCCACATCAAAGACTTAGAAGATAATAAAACTGGACTTGATGCACACCCTATCCTTCGAGAGTACCAAGATGTCTTTCTCAAGGAATTTCTAGGATTTCCTCCTAAGAGGGAATTTGACTTTACTATTGATCTGCATCCAGGAACTAAACCTCAATCGAAGGCACCCTATAGAATGAAACCACAGAATTGTATGAGCTAAAGGTACAACTGCAAGAGTTAATGGATAAGGACCTAAACAAACCAAGTGTATCACCATGGGGAGCATTAGTGATCTTTGTCAAGAATAAGGATAGCACACTCCACTTATGCATTGATTACAAGATGTTAAACAAAGTCACCATCAAGAATAGGTACCCACTCCCTAGAATCGATGAGTTGTTTGACCGGGTGAAGGGTGCAACAGTGTTCCCAAAGATTGATCTCAGGTCCAGATACCACCAACTTAGAATAAAGGATGAATATATACACAAAATAGCCTTTTGAACTCGCTATGGACATTATGAGTTTGTGGTGTTACCTTTTGGATCGACTAATGCTCCAGTAGATTTTATGAATCTTATAAACAGTGTTTTCAAGGATTGTATACATGACTTCATCCTGATTTTCATAGATAATATCCTTATCTACTCAAAATCCATAGAGGAGCATGAAAAGCACTTGAGGCTAGTCTTGCAGCAATTAAGGGAACATAAGTTGTATGGTAAATTGTCCAAATGTACCTTCTTCCAAAGAAAAATCCATTACCTAGGGCATATTATTTCCAAAGATGGAGTTTTTGTTGATCCAGAAAAGATCAAGGCAGTCACAAAATGGCCAGCTTCGTGAAATATTTTTGAGGTCTGTAGTTTTATGGGGTTAGCTGGATATTATAAGAAATTTGTAGAGGGGTTCTCTAAGATTGCAGCTCTTATAACTTCACTCCAAATGAAGGGAAACAAGTTTGACTGGACCAAGGAATGTGAGCAAGCTTTCAACGTACTAAAATGGAAGTTGACCTCAACACCTATACTTACCATACCTGATCCAAATGAACCATTCATAGTTATCATTGATGCGTCGGGAGAAGGAATAGGAGTGTTAATGTAGAATGAATAGGTGGTAGCCTATGAATCTAGGAAATTGAAGCAACATGAATTTAACTATGCACCAAATGACTTAGAATTGGTTGTCATTGTTCATGCTCTCCAAATGTGGAGATACTATCTCTTGGGTATTCCATTTGAGTTAAAAACTAATCATCATGGGTTGAAGTACATCTTTAAACAAAATAATCTGAATGCAAGGCAAAGAAGATGGTTCTTGTGTGAGTATGATTTTGGGATAGACTATCTCAAGGGAAAGGAAAGAAAAGTGGTTGATGCTTTAAGCAGAAGAAAGCACCTAGTAGTGATAGCAACCATAAGAACTACCTTGAGACAACAGGTATTGGATAATCTCCAAGGGGACGAACATTATGACTAAGTCAAGAGCTCCTTAGAGAAAAATCATTTTGACCACCATTTTGATGGATACACTTTTGATCCAAATGGACTTCTTAGATATATGAGGAGGATGTATGTTCCTAACAAAGGAGGGTTAAGGGACTTAATCATAGAGGAAATGGATAATGTTCCTTATTCTGGACACCCTGGTGTGAATAAGATGGTTGCGGATATGAAACCCTTATATTTTGGTCGGGACTTAAGAAGGATGTGATAGCCTATGTGAGGCAATGTTTTAAATGTGAGTGAGTCAAGGCTGAGTATATGCACCCAACAGGGTTATTATTATCGTACAATGTGCCAAATTATAAATGGAAAGTGATCAGTATGGACTTTATTTAGGGATGATTACCTATGTCCAAGCACAAGCATGACATGATATTGGTTGTAGTAGAAAAAAATATTAAGGTAGCTCATTTTATACTCGGTAATTTATTAAGGAAGTCTTCTGATTACATGGGGTACCTAAGACAATAATTTCAGATAGGGATGTGAGAATGACTTCATGGTTTTGGACCACTTTGAATTCAACTTTAGGAACAAGGTTGAACTTTAGCACAACCTACCATCCACAAACAGACGAACAAACCGAGAGGGTAAATCAAGTAGTAGAAGATTTATTAAGGATGTATTGTATTGATCAACAATACAAGTGGGAGGATTTTCTTGCCTTGGTTGAGTTTGCATACAACAACTCCTATCACTCCTCTATAGGCATGGCACCATTTGAGGCTCTTTATGGTGTAAGTGCAAAACACCTATCAGTTGGGACAGAGTAGAAGACAGAGTTTTAGTTGGTCTTGAACTACTTAAGGAAATAGAAGAATAGATGGTGTTAATAAAGGCTAGTCTTAAAAGGAGGCAAATGATAGATAGAAGAGCTATGCAGATAAGAACAAGACATTTCAACAGTTTTCAGAAGGGGATAAGTTCTTTCTGAGGGTGAGACCTCAGAAGAGCTCCATTTCCTTTGGGAAGTCCTCAAAATTGGCACCTGGATATATTGTTGGCATTTCAATAAGGATATTAAGAAGGTTGTTGATGATTATGGATATAACTGATTAAGGATGTTTTATTGTCTTAATATTATTATTTTGTCATTGATGTCAAGAAATTGATTTTCTAATTCAGTATGATGTTGCCATTTCTTGAGAAGTATGATTTAATGAGTATAAAGATGTCGGTAAAAGACACATAAAGAATATGATGAATAAGGGGAGAAATAAGTTATTCAATGGGCAACTATTACCGAGTTAGACAATGATGAGATCATGATGTTTAGATTGTTTTGATATCATACGTAGGTTATTGATTGTAAGGTTAATACTATACTATGTTACCGACCAAAGAACCTAGTCGGTAAACCCTAAGGAACCTAGTCGGTAAAGCCTAAGGTTATCGCTATCGGTTAATGAAGGTGGTATGTCTACCGAGTGAAGTTTAGTATTTACTGAGTTGCAACCGAGCAATAACAGAATGCATTGAATGAATAAAAGAATTATTTAATGAAGGAAGCTGATGAGATGGCTATGATTAAATGATTGGTATGCCATGAATGAAGTTTGTTAAAAAATCTATGGCAAAGGAAAATCGGCAGGAAGATCTACAGCTCAGATTGAACCTCAATACCCTAACACAAGTTCCAATAAATGTATGCAAGTTCCAAGGTGGGGTAAAATGTTTTCAGATCAAAGGATACATTGAACCTGGTCAAAGTTTGAAGATCTGATGGCTATGATTGATCATGGGAAATGTGATCGAGGAGATTAAGCGGTTGGCGAATTGTTTATAAATAAGGAACTGATTGATAAACAATGTATGTGGGCAAGTGTATGCACAGGGGTGCTACATAGTGATTACTGAGCACAGAAGCTTGAAGACCTGTTTGAATAACAGAGTATAGAGCCCAACAGATGGACAAGATTAGTTCTATGTCTATATTGTATTGAGAAAATAAGAATATGCTTTAGCATTTTTAGATGTGAAGTTGCAGATAGATTTTTGTTACTGTTATTTTGTAAAGTGATAGAAAATCTCTTAACCGAGTGGACTTAACAGTCTTATTTGTAAAACCCTCTAGCAAGGTGACATTCTGAGTGAGTGTTTGAAATCCTTTAACAAGGTCACTTCTAACAAGGTGAAGATCCTAACAAATCTGAGGGAAATCCCTTAACCGGGTCACATCTAGCAATGTGTTTGTAATCTTTAATAGGATTTGCTTTTAACCGAGCATACTCTAGAAGAGTATATTTCTTAGTGGGTCCGAAATCCCACAGTGGTTTTTCCCTATTTGGGTTTCCACGTTAAATCTAGTGTTATGAGTGTTATGATGTTTATATGCTTTTGAGTTTGCATGTTTAGCAGTTTTGGTTATATTACTAAAGTATAGGTTACCGAGGTTGAATCTGATGTTTTATGGAAGATTAAGTTTGCATGATTCACCCCCCCCCTCTCATCTTATTAATTTGGCATCTTTACTTAACATTAAGTATCAGAACTATCAGTTGCACCTTCTGACATCCTAGAAGTGGTTAATCAAGTTGCTTACTAACTTGCCCTACCACCTGCTCTTGCCTATATCCATAATGTTTTCATATTTTATTGCTTAAGCCCTATCATCCAAATATTTCTCATATTCTTGATTGGTGTGCACTACATGTACAGGACCTCGGGGTGGTGTTGGTGAGCCGACTCGAATTATTGATAGGTGCACTATTTAGTTGTGCAAGAGAGAGATCTTGAAGTATAAGATCCAGTGGGAGTAATATTCAAAGACCAGTGCTACATGGGAAAACACTGAGGATATTGAGTGTTCTTTCCTGCATCTATTTTCATGGAATCAATTATTATTTTCATTTATGCATGTTTATGTAATAAGACATCGGGACGATGTCTCTTCCTAGTGGGGAAGGATGTCACGAACTGGTATTAGGAAAATAAGTTTTAGATTTATTTATTTTACTAGACACTAATATTATTGATGATTCTTGATGTTATGATGCTAATAAATGTGCTTAACATTATGTTATTTAATGCCATTAGCGACGTTATTTTAATGTGATGTTAATTATCATGATATTTGATATTATTGATGACATTTTTAATATAATGTTAATTATTTGATGATGTTAATAATTTTTTATATGATGACCTGACATTTTTGTTAAGTGTGAGGTGGATGCAAGGTCGACCGTCGAAGGTGGACATATGACCGAGGAGGGGTCTCCTAGCTCGTCAACATCAACTCATGGAATGTAACATTAAGATTAATTACATTAAATATTAAAAATAAATTAGAAATTCATAATAAATAAAATTATAATATTCAAAAGTTAAAACTATTAAAATTTGAATTTAAACATGTTTTTAAATTTAACACATGAATTAAAAACTAGAGATGAACTCCCTGAATCCAGTCCAACTCTCAATTTGCAATTCATAACTAGCTAATCCAATTCAATTTTCTCCACTCCAACTCCCCATTCACTCCTGAAATTTTCCAATCTATATCCATACATTTTGGATAGAACTCTCAGCCAAAAAGGGTTTAAAACACGAGAGATATCGAACTTGAGTAGACAATAGTTTTGGAAGTCAAATTTGGATCTCTCTCTCTCTCTCTCTCTCATCGTAGCCCCTCTCTATTTTCTTCCTGCATGATTTGAACAGATCTGCATAGTGACTAAAGGAGATCAAGTTTCTAGTAGGAGGGCTACCACAAATATCCTATCCTCTCCTCACCAATCGAATTTGAAAATCTTATTCTAGTATTATTTACTTTCACTACATTTTCCTGCAGACTTTTTGAAGCGTCGCTTTTGTGTTTGGCATCAATTTTGGATTACCCTACTTGTTGAAGTTTTTAAATGTTCCTTGTCAATTTTATGTAGCAAAATTGCCCCCTATAGATTTCCCTTAACTTCTTCCATGAATTTGACCTCCTATACTAAACACTGAACCTACCAAATGACCTTCTTGTGGATTGATTTTGGTGTGTTTACAGTTTTGTTGGCAGGATCGATACCATCTTGCTAAAATAACCCTCTATATCTCCTTTCACCAAATCGATATGGTTGGCTTTTGATATGTTTTTATGTAGATTTAAGCTCAGTCGATTCCAAGAAGCATATATATCGCATGCAGATAATCCCTTATTAAACTCCAGCAGTGACCATTACTGCCCCTTTCAAATTGTAGAATCGGGTAATTAACTTCATTTTGGAATCAATTAGACTAGTTGACACCATGAGGTACTTTTCACCTATAGGTTTCCTTAATTAATTTCATGATTTAGACTATCTATACTAACCACTAAAATGACCTGTCCATTGTTGATGATTTGTCAATTTTGATTAATATCCTTTGTCATCGATGTCCAGATCCAGTCTAGATTGACATAATTTCTTGAAATCTTACGATTCTCAAAATATAATTAAATTCTCATGCATGCATTTACCGAATGAATCTTTCTCTATTTATAATGGAACTTAATGATAATGAAATTATATAAAATGGAAGTGATCAAGAACTAATAAATAATAAACAAATGTATCTAATCAGGCAGGGTGGTTTTATTTTTCTGTCTATGAAGGATGTATATTGGAAAGATGTGCTTGGTTATAAGATAAACCAGGGAAGGTTGATTTTCTTTACACCTACCCTAAAAGGGTTAAAATGGCCAATAACATAATAAATTTCTCCCTATCATAACACATATAGATAAGCTCAATAGTCTGGTTGTTAGATACTACATGCACGCACAGGTTCCATTCCGACAGTTGATTCCGACTTGCTAGGAAACTCCATCGTGAGGGACAGGATCTTATCATGAGCATCAAGAAGCAACAGCTTCATTTGGTTTGGCAGATAAAATGCTTGGTTCATATGTTGTTTTTCCAGTTTGTAGATGGAGGTGAGTCCAATGAAAATGGAGACATTACATCTGAAGATAGAGATTCAGACATATTGCATTTTAAATTCCTATGGACTAATGTATATTGTATTATTGTTTCATTGTAATGGACCAATATGGTCTCATGATTATAGGCTAAGTAAGCTATGTAACTGACCTACGAGGTCTACTATCATAAATGTGAAAAGAATTTTCCATGTAAATGTACTAACAGAAAAAGTAAGGAAACACTAACCCACTAACCTACTAACATGTGCATGAATCATTGCCTATGTGTTTTTGTCATTTAGTTTTCTATCTTTTCATTTCATTTCATCAATTCTTAGGGTGATTGATTATGTTGATGCTTATTTAATTTTTCTTTAATCAAATCCACACTAACTGTGGGTTTGCAATAATCTTCCAATTATCATGATTATTTCTTAGTTTCTATATGCACATAACAACCAGTTTATCTTTACTTCATATTTTTCTTATGCACTTGTATTAATAGTAATTTGTATTCATCAATACATTACTAAATGAATGTTTAGATTCAATTATGATTCAATTGTGATGGTTTATTTAAGGTTAGGACTAGCGGGTCCTTACAAAAAATGACAAATTATTGCCTTTTGGCGAAATTCTACAATCTGGGGAGAAAGTGAAATCTCTAAGAAGGTGACATTCACTGCAAGGGCTGTCTTTTCTCTGCTGCCTTAGTTCTAGATCTTTATCCTTGTCCTCACTTTCTATTTGAGTTTCAAAATAAGAACCTTCCCAATCTTTTCCTTCCATACTTATTCCTATTTCTTCATTTTTTATCTCTCCTTCTTCTTGAACTGTTGATTTTAGACTCCTCTCCTTAGCTAGATTTGAGCACAACTCCTAATCAATCTGATACTCTTTAGCTTTCCCTTTTTTGATAGGAGTGAATATTTTTTATTTCCTATTTTACTATTCTTCTAGCTTCTGATGATAATAATACAACTGATTTTGGTTGCTACCGGAGTTCCTGATCTTATTTCCTCCTCGGAATTTCTTTCATAATTGGGAAGTCTCTTACAAACTTGAATACCCCCCGAATAGAGGGTCACCATTGAATCTCAACTAGGAAAGAGGGATGTTATTTGGGAAAGTTGGAATAAAATAAGAGGGTTGGTAATTCCTGTTCAACATTCGCATGTTAGAATATGAAAAGGTCTTTATAGGGTATGAAGGGTACCTCTTTCCAGGACAACTTTGGGACTTTAGAATATTATTTCTGGATAACACAGTACACATGCTCTTGATTCAAGGCCTTCTTTGCTAGAGGAGCATTAATCAGCCTCCCTAAGAACTCAATAGGGAAAATCAAGATGTTATTTCGAAAAGAACAAAATACATTTCTAGATGAAATTTTTTGAGAGTTAACCTTTTCAAACTTTCCCAATCGACTCCTTTGATTCCCAAGACCTTTTTTTAAGTGAAACTGCTAAGAGTTAGAAGTAGTGAACTACAAGGAACGTGTGAATGCATTTTGTCCCACAAACCTCCATCCATCTTCGTTTGGCTCTAAATATCTATGTTTTATATGTATGGCTTTTGAGTAGTGTGATTTCCCTGCATTTTAATAATTTCTCCATTATTTTTTACAAGTTTATATTTCATATTTACAAGTTATATCAATTTTTTTATATTGTAGTGGTTGCCTTCATCTCTAATATAAAAATGAAGGTTTGTAATGATTTGTTCATTATTCTTTTTTTTCTTATAAATCACTCATAGTTTACTATTAGAATTAGGGATCACTAAGAGGGGGGGTGAATCAGTGATCTGTGGGTAATCAAATTTACAAACTTATTCTTTATCCACCAGTTAGCAATGTATAATAGTAAAGAACATAAGCAAGCAATAAATAAACCACAGATCCACAACATTGAAATTTTTACGTGGAAACCCAAAAATGGAAAAACCACGGTGGGGTTGGTACCCACAATATTCACATACTATGGCTAGGAGTACATAAATATTACATAGATGGGGAATGCACTTGCATTCAGGCTCACTACCTAGAGCTCACTACTCAAATACAATGACCTAGAAAGCTACAACCTTCAGGGAAGTCTCACTGACTTATAATTTAATTACAATGAGGAAATACAATTAAGAACTCTGAAATAGCATCTAACAATGCAAGAGTGAGTTCCGGTTAAGCACCAGATCTTTGATTGTACTTTCTCTGCAATATGCTTTGTTTCTGTCTCAGTCAGCTACCAGATTACCTGGGAATCAAATGCACATGTGAAACTGTGCTCAATTGCACCAAAATGGATCTCCACAATAGTAATACACTGAAAACCAATCACCAATTCAATCTTATATATCCGATCATATCAAAAATAATCTCCTCCAAGTCGGCTATCAAAGGTGTAACGTATAGCTTCAAGTCAACTTCAATCTCTAACAAGACATAGCACCAGAACAAAACCATTTTCTACAATGCTTCACCAATGTTGGCCTCATCAATTACACCTTGAACTTAGTCACCAAAATCACTGCAATCACCGAAAATCTTTCCGAACCAAAACTACACTGGAATAATCCTGATTTACCAGTTAACTGGCTATCGATTAACTCCTACTTTCGGATAAGAGGAATCACGACCACCAGATTGAATCTCCAAGAATATTTTCCATCAATGACAACCCTAAATCATGAATCAAGCATCAAAAATCACTGGATGAGTGTCAATTGCCAACAATCTCCCCCTTTGGCATCATGAATCAAGCATCAAAAATCACTGGATGAGTGTCAATTGCCAACAATCTCCCCTTTGGCATTGATGGAAACACCTGTGAAAAATGGCTAAGTGTTGAAACTTGTGAAACCTATACACCAGATCAAGAATCAAATAATTCTAAGGCTCCCCCTTGGATCAACAACCAAAACTATACACTCCATACATAATTAGCCTGTACATTTTTAACCTTATCTCTCCCCCTTTGACAGCAATGCCAAGGATAGGGTGTGAAGCAAAATATATATACACACTAGATTATTAGATCTATACATACTTAAGTAAATTTGCATATGTAGACTTAAGAAATCCAAAATAGGTATTACAACTTGCCCGCACTTTCTCCAAAATTGAGACAAAACCGTTCAAATCATAAGCATGGAATTCTATTGCATGCAACTTAGTTGGTGTCTCTTGAGTCATATTCTTAATACAGCCCATCTTATGGCACACCAAGGTGTCTAATCGGGGACCAATTAGGTTTTGGATTTCACCTTCCCTTCTCTGCATCTTATCCTTCTCCTTCTCCAGATTACTGATATGTCCCATAAGAGTCAAAATTTGACCTTCAACATTTCTAGCCAAGTTTACTATGGGATCATATGCATGAGAAATTTGGGCTAACTAACCTCTGCAATTATCTATCTACTTGTCTATTTCAATACTAAAATTTATCAAAATTAGACAAGACTTATAAATCTTACCGCCTTCCATTAAGGCCTTATCAATTAATTTTAGTTCTTTGTCAAGTTCGGCCTTACTATTTCCAATCATTTGCAAAAGTGTTTGTATTTTGGCAACTTTGAATTTATCCATTGCCTGTCAAGTTGATGCCTTGGTCAAAGAATCGAACTAAGTAGATGTATGATCTACCAAGTACTGAAGCTTATCGGATGAGCTAGTATCAGTATCAAGTTGCAATTCTAGTACCACCTGTTCTAAAACTCCAATTGTTTTATCAATAAGCTTCTTCTCTTCGGACTCAGATTGTGCTAACTCCTGACTAGCTTGAGCTAGAAGAGAAGCAACATCAATTATTCTCTCAGTCGGAGACATTTGATTAAATGGTTTGTCAAAATTGATGTTAAATTGAGGAAAAGTCCCTTGGCTTCAAATTTTGGAAGTGTCAATTACCATAAGGATTGGAGTTTTAGTCACTTTTATTTTCCCCTTTTACTGAATATCTTGCTTCTCCTCTTCCTTTTTCTTTGCCTCATCTTGTCTGGTTTTGTCTTTATCCTCTATGGGTGCCTTATGTGCATCGGTGTCACCACTTGGTGCACCAACCTCTGTCCCAACAGATTTATCATTTGCCTTATTAGGATCAAACTCTGTTGAATCCAAAACTTGTTGCTCTGCAGCATCTTGTGTGTCCTCCATCTTTTCTTCATCTGTCACCAGAGGGATCTCTGGCTGAGTGGCTTGTGAGTCTACTTCTAGAGGGGAAGTCATTTGTATCCAGTTCTCAGTGAAAAATTTCTTCCATATCTCAATAGTTTCTTTTCTGATCTCCTCCACTCTTCCAACCATAAGGTTGTTTACTCTGTGTTTGATTCTAAATTCCTTTTTGTTTGCTAGCAAAATCAACCTATCAATTTCTTCAATAGTAATACTAGTGCACTGATTGACTGGTTCACTTTCCTTTATTTTCTTATCTATTTGACTTGCAGATTTTCTTCTAGCATCAATAATACTATACAATATCTTTTGGAAGGTAGCAGTCTAACTCAATTAAAGTTTTTCTAAATACATCCAAATGTAATACTATAGCTTCCTCAATCTATATTTTATCATTATCATCTAAATTCTCATAATATACAAAATATTCTTCAATTTCCTATCCTTGATAATTTCATCAATTAATTCTTGAGCAGATAAAGAAGGAATCCGAGTAGTTTCTATCTTACTAGATTATTCATCCAAGTCAGATTTGACTCTTCATCCTCTCTTTGGCCGGCTGGATGGAACATGTTCAGATTTTACTTTCTTCTCTTTCCACCCTTTCTTCTCTTCACTGGATTGAGGCTTTCAAATTACCCTTCCAAATTCTTCTTTCTTGGGGTCCTTTTGGATCTCTGCATATGAATTTGTCTCGGATGCCACCAAAGATACTACTACATACTCTCTTTGTGGTTTCTACTTCTTCCTCAAAACACCCTTGCCCTTAGCTGATGAGCTAGAGGGTTCAGTCTGAGTCAGACGTGTCTGAGTCAGAGCGGGAGAAGACCCTATCACTCTAGGTTTGGCTGGAGCTAGAGCAGTCTTAGGTTTCTTGTCTTTTTCTACAACATCTCTCGCAACCCTTGCAGCCTTGATCCTCTCTCTCAAGTGACCTTCCTCCATGAGGATCTCCTCCACCATCTTAGCAACTTTCCTTTTTTTCTCTGATTCGGTGAATTTGGAATGAAGTCCCATAGATTTTTCTTTGCATGTGTTGAACCTTTCTTCATTTGTGTCTACTAGACCATTTAGCAGGTGTTGTGCATATGCATCAAGTGTTCTTGCATCAACCTCATAACCCATCGACAAAATTCACAACGTCCAAGGTTCAAGTGCCTCCATAAGGCATTCATCCTTGTTTACCATAAAATAGATTGTCCCTTCATATTTGTTGACAATCTCATTAGGGATTCTTACCTCTACTTTATCTTCTCCTGGAATGTTTTGAAAAATGCCCATAGAGAAGCATTTTGATTATCCTTGTTTCCAAACCTGTCAAGACCTTGTTTGATCTGTTGGGTCACCGGTCTATCAAATGCCCATTGCACTCTACTGGTTCTGGGAATCTAGTTCAAATTGAAAAGTGCTAAACATCTAACCAACGAACCAAATTTGAATACATGCTTATTGTCTTGCTTGATTTTCTTCAGATTAATCATGAGCTCCTCAAAAAGAACACTGCATAGATCATAGTGTGCATCTTCCTTAACCATTTTATAGGTTGCACAAATGTTTGTCCCTGACACTAGATTTAGTCGAATAGATTGATACACCTTATACCCAATGATCATTGCAGAAAACTTCACATCATCATATTTAATTGTGTTAATCTTCATCAATCTCCCATCAAATTATGCACCGGTTAACTTGGTAACTGTAGGGTTTGTAACCTTCCACAATCCTAGCTTCTCACCGGTTTGAATGAAGCATGTCACTGCCCTAATTCCCACAGGTGTGATATTGTATGGTTGATCCAACCAAATAAACTCATGATGAATTTTTCTCAGTACATATCTCACCCATTCCTTTTCATCAAATGATGCAAAATTCATGAATTGGGTGAAACCCTTTCTCTACAATTGCATCAATTCTGACTTCAGGTTACCGATTTCATCCATAATGTTGTTGATATATAAATCCAAGATGTCTTTTGAGTCAGTTTCCTTGATTTCACAATGAATGTATGCTCATACATCATCAACATGTAGAAATCCATATGGAATGGAATAAAATGCACCAGTGGGATCATCCTCCATGGATTTGTATGGATGCTTTTTTAAATATGGGAGTAGTTCTATCCTTAACTTCAACAACCAATGGCCTAGAAATAGAAGAAGACAATGCCATTTCAAATTTTCAGAAGTTTAAGCTCAAATATGCACTCAAAAAATACCTTAACTTTCTATCGAATGCCCTAACCTTCTTGCAGAAACACTTCTAGCTCTCTAATCACCTGAAAATCTTGATCGCCTTGTTCTGTAGCTCGAAAACACTAATCTCAAAGTAAAAAATGATTCTTGTATTTTCCCTTTTAACTTTGTAAACCCTAATTTCATTTTGAAATATATGTACATCAAATATGCAACTGGATGCCCTGTTTAGCTACCAGATGCCGAAATCAGCCATCGAAATTCTAGATATCAACTAAAATTCAATTCTTACCTTCTATAATCCATTGACTATAGATCTCATCAAGGGGTACTACAATATTTGCATTAATTTGCCTCACCCTAAGGCCAAAAGCCCTAGTTACCGGATGAGGGTTCTGCACTAAATTCAACTAAAGATCCACCATCTGCCTTAGATTCATCTTTTCTCACCCACATCTTCTCATGCTTGTCTCTGATCTCTTCTACTTTCGCTTTTCCCTTCTCATCTGATTTTTTCTTGTCTACCAAAGTATTGTTCTTGCTTCTGGAATACTTTGCAATGTGACCGATTTTGTTACATGCATGGCAAACATAATTATTTTGCATAGGTCTGAAGTTCATCTGATTTGGTCTTGTCTTTCACTGATCGGAGATATGTCTGACCATTCCACAAGCATAGCATCTTTTATTTTGGAATTTATTCATTATTGCTCTACACATAATTGACTTGTGTCCAAAATTATTGCATATGAAACACTGACCGGTAAAGGTAGGAACATTATTCATGTTGTTCATTCCATTATTCATCCTACTACATTGATTTCCAATATGACCAAATTTATTGCAAGTGAAGCATCTACCATTTAATTTGTGAGTATTAGGTTGTCTTACTAGAGGATTCTTCTCTTCTTTTGATCAATTTTTGCATTGCCTTGTCCAAATCCGGAGGATTCACCTTTCTCAAATCCTAGACCTCGCATGTCCTTTCCATGTCACTGACTATCCAGCATCTCATTAAGCCTTGTTGAGCTAGCTTTTAATTTGTCTTTGTATTCATTGGTAGTAGCAAGTTCATCCCTTAAGGTAGCAATCTGTCTCTCAAGTTCTTGACCATTATTGCTTGACTATGTCAACTCAAGCTTCAACTGATCATTCTTAGGTAAGCCTGAAGCATTTATCAACTCTTTCCTTCAATGATTGTGCTAGATTCTCTTCATTCTTTTTTCGGTCCTCAATCTCCTTATTCAATCTCATCACAATGGATTGCATCTCAGTCTTCAAAGTAGCATTCTCTCTCTCAAGCTTGTTAACTTCATCATCTTTATCCCGGTACTCCATGATTAGATCTTCTTTCTCTTTTAGCTTGTCCATCAATTCCTTCCTCTTCTCTCTAGAGATGTTAGCTTGATCCTTCAAGTCATTAATGAAATTATCAGTAGCATTCAAGTTCTTCTTCAAGGTACAAATCTCATTTCTAGCTACATCAAGATTCTCAAGTACCACATTGAATTGTCTCTGAAAATTGGAATCTATTGAATCAATCTCCCGCAAGTGGTTAAGCTTCCTCAAAGGAACTATGCTCTAATACCAATTGTTAGAATCGGGGATCACTGAGAGGGGGGCTGAATCAGTGATCTATCGGTAATCAAATTCACAAACTTATTCTTTATACATCGGTTAGCAATGTATAACAATAAATAACATAAGCAAGAAATAAATAATCCACGGATCCACAAAACCAAAAAATTTACGTGCAAACCTGAAAGGGGAAAATCCACGGTGGGGCTGGTACCCACAATATTCATATAGTATGGCCAAAAGTACATAAATATTATATAGATGGGGAATGCACTTGCATTCAAGCTCATTGCTCAATTACAATGACCTGGAAGGATACAACCTTTAGGGAAGTCTCACTGACTTACAATTTAATTACAATGAGGAAATATAGTTAAAGAACTCTTAAATAGCATCTAACAATGCAAGAGTGATTTCTAGTTAAGCACAAGATCTTTGACTGTACTCGCTCTGTAATATGCTTTGTTTCTATCTTAGTCAGCTACTAGATCACCTGGGAATCAAATGCGCACGTGAAACTCCACTCAATTGCACCAAAACGGATCTCCAAAATAGTAATACATCAAAAAACAATCACCAATTCAATCTTATATATCCGATCATATCAAAAATAATCTCCTCCAAGTCAGTTATCAAAGGTGTAACATGTAGCTTCAAGTCGGCTTCAATCTCTAACAAGACATAGCACCGGACCAAAAAAAAATTCCAAAATGCTTCACCAATGTTGGCCTCATCAATTACACCTCAAACTTAGTCACCAAAATCACCAAAAATCTTTCCGGACCAAAACTGCACTGGAATAATCCCGATTTACAGATTAACTGGCTACCAGTTAACTCTTGCTTCTGGATAAGAGGAATCATGACCACCGGATTGAATCTCCAATAATATTTGCCATCAATGACAATCCTAAATCATGAATCAAGCATCAGAAATCACCGAATGAGTGTCAATTGCCAACATTTACTTCTAATTTATTATTTTTATATATTTATTATATAGGTTATTGTTTGTAAATTTGGATTTCGTAGGTTAGCATAGAGTCGAGTCTTCCTTATTGTTGGAAAGATTGTTCTCTTTTTGTACAAGACAACAATGTTATGTGTGAATGTCCATGCATCACACTATTGTCTTTGGCTAAGATGCTCAAATTTGAATCAAAGTCTCTTTGTCATCTTTATCTTTTTTTTTTGTATATATTACATCTTATTTATTCTTCTATAGTAGATATGTTTACTAGTTTACTTTCATTTAATTATTTTAACTAGTTGAATTTATACTAGTGTATGGAGTGAAATTGACTCTCAAATGAGCATAGTTTTCCTTTTGACAAAATTATATTTTATACATTACACTTATTTATATAAGGAGGTGCCTAGTTTTGGTCATGTGCTTGATTAGAATACTCTTAACAAACTATTTCTAGGAATAGGTTGCAATTGATCCTCTTAGAGTGCTCGAGGTTTGTAAACTAAATGTGTAATAGAGAGTTACTCAGCACAAGGTCTAGTGGGACCAATATTTGGATAACAATACCATCTAGAAAGACTATGAAGACTTTCACAAAGTTTAATTGTGTAGCATCCTAAAATTACACCCCTTTGTAATTTTGATTGCATTTGGGTCTTAACCTTAGTGTTTGCGCCCCTTGGCCTATTTGAAGACCTAATTATGCTCGCACCCATCATAAATGTCACAAACCTTGAATCCCTCCCCCTTGGGCACCTTGATCCTAACCCAAATTATGGCAGGAACAGGGTGTGGCACCTTGGTCATCACTAGGACCATAGCACCACGCGATGGTCCTCCCTAAATTGGGCCCTCTTCAAACCCAATTTTGCAATTCAAAAATGAATGGGATTCCCCTCCATGTCATCTCATGTCAAAAAATTAGTCAATTTTCTCAATGGGAAAATATATATATATGATTTCCCATCTCATTTGACATTTTTCAATAATTTAAGACATCTATCCAGCATTTGGTAATCACATGAGATCAAACATTCAAGCAATTGAGCATTTTAAATATTCCTTCAAGCCTTGGAGCAGCAATAAAGTCAAGATTCAAGCATTAAGGAGGACATTATTCATACAAGTTTTTTGAAGACTTCATAAACCCTATTTTCATGTGGAGGCAAGCAAAACTTCAGAAGGGGGTATCATCATTCAATTTTTAGTCATAATTCAGCATCTCCCTCAAAAGGAGAATCTTTCATTACAATCATTTCTATTACATTTATTTTAATTTCATGGTTAATTCCAAAACCAGGGTTTGACCTAAGGAAAGCCCCTATTCCCAACCTTTTTCCCCTCTTTCTGTGTGCAGGAAACAAGTACAGAGTTGTGGTCTTCAAAATCAGCATTATTTGCATAGACAATTCAACCCTTTTTGGCTTGCAAAAAAGTAGGAGGACCAGGGCACCCCCCACCATGGTCCCGACATTTTTGGAGATTTTTTGAGGATCGGATCCAAATCTTAATATACTACACAAATCTAGGTGCATGAGAAAGTCTTCCGTCTATAGCTCACTGGTTTCTCAGTTTTACCTGCACTTTTCAACATTTTACCTAATTTCAGCATTTCAACTTACAAAAGAGGAAATCAAAATTAATTTCAATCTATTCAGTATTTAGTCCTTATATAATTTGTGACTAAATATAGTGGATTCCCTTCCCTCTCTTGAATGTAATGTCCCTAAGTGAAAAATTAGGGTTTTCTCTCTCTTGGGAAGAAACCCTAAAAAAAATTCCACATAACATTTTAGTGAACCCGACTCCTTACACCCTTATTTCTGATTTATGTTCTTAGATCTAATTGTTTATGCAATTTAAAATTCAATTTTTCAATTACAAGTTTGGTTTCCTTGCAATTTTTTTAAAAATAGAGGTTAATTTCACTAAAACCCTAATTTATAATTTCAAAATTGAGCTTGTGAATTGCATAATTTGAATTAATTGTTTCAATGTCGAGTGTTTTTCAATTGTAAAATTTAGATTTTCACTTGCAAGTCGAATTTCACATTTAAATTCTAAAACTAAGTGGTTAATTGCAAAAAGCCTAGAATTTTTTTAAAAAAATTTGAGCTTGTGGGTTGTTAAATTTTTATTTTCTCATTGCAATCTTGGGTCAAATTTTAAAATTAAGTGGTTAAAAGAATCCGAATTTTTAAATTTAAATTAACCTTGTGCATTTCCCAATTTTGGATTCATCATTTCAATTTCAAAATTGGATTTATTTTTAAATTCAAAATTAAGAGGTTCTTTTTACAAGACCCTAATTTAAAATTTAAGTTTCCTTTAGATCATTTTAAATTTTACAATTAAGAGGTTATTTTTAGCCCTAATTTTAAATTTATATCTCCTAGTGATTAATCTTGAATTTAAATTAAGAGGTTATTCTAGCAAAGCCCTAATTTTAAATTTTAATTTCATAGGGGATTGCATAATTTTTCACAATTATTCTTTATCTTTTCAGTCAATGTGCTTATTTAATTGAGTAATCATTTTTCTAAAATTTTGCATTATTCAAAAACTTTGCAAATTTCAAATTTCAAATTTGTCTCCCTTAGTGCATGAGTTTTACTACTATTAGTCCAACCTATAATATCCCTTTGAGAAGAAGTTGTAGAATTAAGGCTTCCCAAGGTTTAATTATCAAGGAAATGGAGCCTAATTTGGATAACTTATTTCATGAGGATGTTGGAGGTTCTTCCAATCCTACAAATGTCCCCATTTATCCTCATTATTTTCATGATTCTCATGATGTGGATGAATCTCTAACTAGGGTTTCCATTGACCAATTGGACAAGATTGACAATCAATTTGAATCTTCAACAATGGATGAATCAAGAATACCTGGAAAGTGAAGCTCTCCCATTGATTGAAGGACTGAAAAGAATGGTTCAAAGTGATAGACTTGGTGTTGATGTCTTGTGTGGTATTTCTCATATTGTTGATACTAATATCATGCCTATGAAGAGTTGTGTTGAATTCCTTGGTTATACACAACCTCCTAGCCAAGTTAATCATTAAATTCCTTTGACTACCCCTATGGCTAGTGTTCCCACCTTACATCAAACATCATGGCTACCTCTAGACAAAATGTCATACCTACAAGTGTTAGTCAAGGGGGAAACTCCTCTTATCATATTTCTATCATTCTTCCTATTGTGAGTCTTCCACTTGTTACCCAATAATCCCCCATACCTACCTATCATAGTGTGTCACCTCCTTATAACAATATCCCTCCTTATTCTCAACCTCCTCCATCCTTAAACAATGTTACTTCTCCTTCCTTCAATAATGTTACTCCTCCTTCATTCAACAATGTTACTCCTTCTCAATCCAACATGTCCAATTTCAATCCTTCTACCAAAGCTACCATGAATAGTCTATCCCAAACAGTGTCTTCTTTACAATGAACAAATAGCTTCCATGAATCTATCTAAGTATAATGTGCCCACATTTGATGTAGTGAGCCCATATCCAATGACATTGTCTAAGTTGTCCCTCCTAAACATGTGGAAGTCCCTCAATTGGAACTTTATAATGGAAAAGGTGATCCCTTAACTCATGTGAAAATATTTTAAACTTTGTGTAGTGACTTTTCTCATGACCAAAGATTGTTGGCTAAATTGTTTACCAGAACATTAAGGGATAAAGCTTTGTGATGGTATTGTTATTTGCCTCCTTATTCTATTACTTCATTTCAACAATTGGCTAATGCTTTCATTCAACAATTTCACAATAATATTGATCCTAAAATTACTTTGACTGATTTGATGCATTGTAAGCAAGGTGTTAAAGAAAAAGTGACTAATTTTATTGGTAGATATAAGCATTTGTATTCTCAAATTTCTTTTCCTATGCCTAATCAAGATATTCAAAGAATTTTCATTTCTAATTTGCAAAAAGATATCAGGGATAAACTTCTCTTTTCTAAGTTTACTTCCTTTACGCAGTTGTGCATAGTACTTCACAATTATCAGCTTACCTTGAGTCAATTGGAACAATCCTCTTGAGTGGCTCTGAATGATAAAATTTAAAGTTCTCAACAAAATTTTGTGGAGTTCAAACTGAATAAGGGATTCATCAAACTCAATGACAACAACAACACTCAAGTAGCAGTCGCAATAGCAGGTGTGCCTCCTTTGTCCAAATATTTTAGAAAAGTATTCACTCCTCTTGATGAATCTTTGCATAGTATTATGTCATAATTGTTACAAAGGAATATGTTGAAACTTCCCCCAATTAAACCAATTCATACAACTAAGCCTTTGCCACCTTCTTATGATGCCAAAGTCTTTTGCCAATATCATTGTCAACCTGATCATGATACTGAAAAGTGTTATTCTTTAAGGAGTAAGATTCAAGACTTGATTGATAACAATACCATATCTGTGGCTAGTGTGAATGATAAAGGAAACAAATCAGTAGCTCCTCCCAATCAAAACCTTCAAATTTTCATTAATTTTTTACCTTCCCATTCCACTAATGTGATTGAGACTGATTGTTTTGCCTTCGCTCCTAATTATGTTGGCCTTGAGTCTAATAATGTGGTAAACCATATTGATAAAAACAAAGCTCCTAAGAACTTGTGCATTACATTTGATCCTAGTGAGACTATTGAAGCACCTGATGGCCCACTTTACATAATTGTTAAAATTAAAGGTATACCCTCTTGAGGGGTTCTCATTGATCCAGCTTGCATGGTTAATGTGAAAACTAAAGAATTTCTTTATACTTTGCAATTTCATCAAGTGACATATGATGAAAATAATGTGATAGTTAGAGTTTTTGATAGCTTCTCTTTTCCTACTATTGGTTTTATCACACTTCCTATTGATGTTCATACTAAATGCTTAGATGTTGTCTTTGTTATCATTCCTACATCCAATCAATTTCGTGTGAATTTGGGACATCCTTGGCTATCTTCCATGAAAGCAATCACTTCTATTGTTCATAAGTGTTTGAAATTTCCTCATGATGATAAAATCATAACTATTAATCATAGCACATATCAACCTATGGTGAGGCATGGAGATGTTTGTCTTGATTATTTTTTGTCCAAACAATTCCAACCTCTTCAACCTAGAAGTGATGCTCTCTTTACATTGTATCAAAAATGGAAAAATGAGATGATTTTGTCCTTGAGTAAGCCTATAAATCCAACACTTAATCTTCCTCTAACTGATGATCATGTGCCTCTTCTTAAGGATAAGTCTATCCTTCCTCCTAAGGAAAGCGATATTCTTTCTCCTAAGGAAGAACCTATTCCTTCTCCTAAGGATGAGTCTATTTTTCCTCCCAAGGATAGAAAATCTCTTCCTCCTAAGGTTAAATTTATTCCTTCTCCTAAGGCTAAACATATTATTCCTCCTAATATCATACCTATTACTCCTCCTCATGATGGACCTAGTCTCCTTCCTAAACCTCCCATTCCTCCCTTGAATGGTACAGTACCACCTACTACATCTTACAAAGGGAAGCGATCAGCCTCTCCTATTGTTCAACCTAAAATACCTTCCCCTGTGCATCCTTCCTTCAAACAAGAAAAGAAATATGTACCTAATGAACCTAAACCTTCACAACCTTCAGCTAAAACTAAATGAAACTATTGTGCAAGAGAACACCAATGGAGACGTCATGCTAGAGATTGTGAAATTGCTTCTCAAACCATTTCTTCCCCCAAAACACCAACTCTTGATATAATATTGTTTTCTAAACCTTCTCCTAACCAAGATGTTCAAACAAATTCACCAAGACATAAAATGATTAAGACAAATAATGGTCCAAGTTCTATTCGTATTAGAGCTCCTATTTTTATTAATCTAGATGAAGAAATAGGTGAGAGTGTTGTTAATGATGAAAATATAGATCCTAATATTTTTTATGATGAGTATGAATATGTTGATGTTGACAATGATTTATCTGGGAAATTTTCAAAAGCATTGATCCTATCTCCAAGTAAGAAACAAAGTGACTCATCATTAGAGCATGGTCCTTGTTTAGAACTCATGATAGCTCCATCTATTATGCTCGATGATGCTCCTTTTGTGTGTTTTCTACCTTCCCAAAATAATGATCAGAAATATTGGGGGGCAGGCGATGTGCTTGATTAGCTTCATTAGCATCGTAGATTATTTCTCTCTCCTCTCATTCTTGTTTGTGACCTTCTATTTCTCTCTCAATTTTTCTATTTGTTGTTCCTAGTGTTGTCTACTTGAGGACAATGCAAAGTGTACAGATCTCTTTTGGGTCTCTCCTATGTTGACTCAAAAGACAAATGTGCCCTTCTTCCTGTTGGTTCCCAAAATACACTTGGCAGGTTTTTTGTCCTACCCCTAGGGACAAAAACCAATTCGAGCCCTTGAATCATGCATTGAGGGGCTATCCTCCAGACCGTTTAGGATACTTAGGGACTTAGAACAACAATATAACAAGGTTTTTCTAATTATCCTTCTACACTCTGGGCTCTGCAAAACCCACGAGGGTGTTCCCTTAATGCTTTTGCAATCTTCGCGCCACACTTATAGGCAACATTAAAACAAAGTAGACGGTCTCACTCCTAAAAGGGGACTCAAACAAAGAGGGAGAACGCTACAGAGTGGCTAGCTCTCAGTGATCCTCAACCTTCTTTGGAGTGTGAGATAAATTTTTGACAAACACCATCATGCATAAAAAATGAAAAGATATTCTAATATTTATCATAGCTATAGAAAGTTGTCGATGAGTGATGAGTAAATAAATGTCATAGAAAAATGGCTAGAAACAACGATCAATGTCTTATCCATTGGGCAGCTAAAATTGCAGAATGAAAAGATAAATATGCAACATAAACCTTAATCTAATAGCCAAAGATCTCAAGACAACACTGCCTTACAATGTGTCTCATATGTTTATCCCAATCCACAATAATTATCATAAGCCCTGTTAGTCTATAAATCCTATCTAAGAGTTTAACCAACCCCTTAGGTCAGAGCGTGAGATAGAAGTAACATGCATCACAACAATGCAACAAACAAGAAAACCCTTGATCTTTCTCATTCAGAAACATAATAGAGTCACACATTGGAGAAAATGAATTAGGATAATATTTTCAGTCATTTCATAAGCTATTTTCTGTTATAAATTACATTACACATAACTCCTTTAAGAACCTGCAACAAACTAAGACACAAAACCCATTTTATTTACTCTAGAAATTCTCGTTACAGCCTACTCATTTCACCTAAACCTACTATACATGACCAAGGATTTGAATCCAAGATTTATGGACCAAATTGCTTGACCTTTGTCTCATGGCCCTGATTTCCCTTTTATAGAAACAAGGGAGCAACAAGCTTCAGGATAGAGGAGACACCTATCACAAGCTTATAAGATTACTTGTTATTTGTTACAAAACATTCCTCACAGTCTCCCAAAAAACTGTCCTTGCTGGCAGTCATGATGAAGTAGAACCAAAATTTCCCAACTGTATTTTGGTAGTAACAAAATCTTTGAGCCGTGCCACTATCACCCTTAATGGATCGTGAGATGCTCCTTGATGTTTCATAGATTATTTTCTCTTTCTCAAAGAGGGTTTAGATCTCGGAAAGAAGTAAAACTGCCCCTCCACAAAAAGAGGAGTTCAGGCCTTTATGCCCAGGATCAGACAAAGGGGAAAGAGATGCTTGTGGGGGAATATAGAAGGAGGAGAAGGGGTTGCAACTTGCATGTCGTTGCAGAAATGACTAGCTGCCAACTCCTTCCCAATCATATTCTGATCCCATTCCTTCATGAACCTTCTTCTTTAGATCTCTGCCAATGAGTGTGATAGCTTTGAAAATTGATTGCATGAAATTTTTATTTTTTGAGCTCAAATATTGATTTTCCTGGTTTTATTTTTTATCCTCTACAAATGATCCAAGGTCTAGGGTTTAAGGTTTATCAAGTTTCCTTACATTTTATGAAGAAAACCATAGCAATGATATATTTTATTGTTACTTTTTCCCACTTAAGGTTGAGGGTTCCACTTTCATTCATGGGGCCATCCTATTTCCTAAATGTTAAGTAATGATCAACCGGTTTATGAAAATGATTTTTTCTAAGTCCCAAAAAATTTCCTTATGACCGGTCTCCTTTTAAATATTTGTATCCACGCTTCTATTTCCTAAGTTCAAAGAGTCCTAAATACTCCAACGGTTTTCTAAAGATAGGATGGATCAAATGTTCCACGCTTCCCCATGATCAAATATGCAATGGTTTTAAAGACCGCGGCTCCATGAGATTGTGTCGCGTGTTATCGGTGGAAACCGGCAGGGTTAGCAGTGTAACCAGTCAAAGCATTGTGTTACCAGTTCTTAGGTGGTAAAGGTCAATTTACTAACAGTCCCATCAATTTGCACGTGCTCAGGATGAATGGGGATTTTTTGTCTTGAGGTAAAAGTTGCTCGATCTTTAATTCTAGAGGAATTAATGAGCATTGTGCAAAGCGGTAAAGTATGAACAAATCAGACAACTCTCGTGTTTCTGTGATGGAAGTTGCAAGGAGATTACGGACCGTGACATCATGAGATGATAACACATGTCCCAGGCTGATCAAGAAGACCTATGGTGGGACCAGTGATGAAGTTTGATCAAAGAATAGCTTGGCATTGTTTAGTCAGGATTTTGTGGGTCCACGGATACATATGGAAAGTTAAGGTGCTAAGTTGGCAAATAATGATAGTTAGATTTGCCAAGCTGAATGAGATCTGTAGTTGATGTTTAAATGAGAAATTAGGAGGGATTCTAAAGGCATCGGTCGTAGCTTGTGCGGGAGAGGTAGAATGTATGGGATTCAGACTTGTCGATTTAGGATTGATTAGACAGTCAAACATGATAGCCCAAAGATGTGAAAGGATTTGGATAAGCTTCTAGTTCAAGTGTGATGGATCATGAGTTCTCTAATGAATTCAAAGATTTGTCTATTGGAAGAGGTTCTGAAGCAGGAGACTGTACACTGAGAAAGGAATAAGATCAGAATAAAATCATTCACGTAAGGTGAACACATGCAGGTGGCAATGGAGTGATGGCCTAGAAGATGGCAGTGTATTGAGTTGTAGGCATGATTACTGAAATCCATAGCTGACAAGATGAGTAGAAGATATCAGGATGATGATTCTTCACATGGATTAGCACCACCATATTGAAAGGAATTATGATTATAAATTCACTAGCTGGATGATAAAATGGGTAGAAACAAATACAAGCTTTTTCATTTTCTAAGAGCAATTCTTCATCAATGAGAGGATGTTGTTCAAATAGAATTATGAATGGAGTCATTGCATATTTTGTGACACTGGATGGATGATCTATCTCTGGTATGATGTTGTTCATTGCCAGAGGGGTTGTGAAAGATCAATGGATTGCCAGAGGGGGTGGGAAATCCTTTTATTTTCAAGAAAAGTCACCTTGGGCATATTCCCCACTCTTACTCTATATTTCATTGGCAAAGTGTTCCAAGAGGGAGCTCACGAGGGACTAAAAGAAGGATTTGTTTGAGGGAGGATTGGTAGCTAGTCATCTCTACAACAACATGGAAGCTTCAATGCCTTCTCAACAAATCATGTTTACCCTTGAGTTCCTCTTTCCATTTTCTCTGATCCGAGGCATAAAGGCTGGAGATTTTTCTCAATTTTTGTGGGAGAATTTTATTTCATATCGGGATTTGTTTTCCTTTTCAGGAAGAGAAATTATATGGAGGAGACTGAGCATCTAAGGGTCGATCCGGAAGTGTCAGGGTGATATCAGCGCAACTCAAGTGTTTTTGTTTCTACCAAAAATCGGTTGAGGATTTTGGTTCCACCTCATCACAGGAATCAGCATGTGGACAAGAATATTTTGTAACAGAATTGTGTATAGCCTCTAAGGCTTGGTTCTAATGACAAGTGTCTTTTGGGCTGAAGCTTGTTGCTCCCTTACTTTCTATAAAAGCTAATTCAAGGCCATTAGTTAGGGTTCCAAATTTTCTGAGAAGGATCTCTATAAAATAGATCTTTTCTATAGGGTTAGGTTCCAGGTAGTTCTAGAGAGTCCTGGTAAATAATAAGGATTGTAATATTATTTAGAAAAGCATAAAAGTAATAGAACAGTTGCAAGTTCCCTTTTCAAGTGGGTTATTATATACTTGAATTTTTTGGCTATCATCTGATAAAAGATAGCTTATGATGTTAATGCAAATATATTTTTTCCTAATCTTTACTCTCCTATGTGCGATTTTATCTTCTTTTAAGAAAATGGGATCAAGGGTTTTATTTGTTTGTTGCATTTTTATGATGTATGTATTCTTCCATTCAATGCTTTAGTCCAGGGAGTTAATTAAATGCTTGAATGAGATTACAGAGAAATAAGTCTTGCCATAGGATTTGATAAGTAGTTCAGGTGAAGGATTGTAAGCAGAACAATATTGTAAGGCAGTATTGTTTTAGGCTAAACCAGCTATTAGAATTTTATTAGATTTTAGTAACGCTTTTCAGAGACTTTGTAACCCAAATGAATAAGGCACTGGTATTTGCTAGCAAATGTCATTAGGTTTTCAGCTTCCGGATTATCTTCTTTACGATTTCTCAGAACGAATCTTATAAATATCAGAATATCATTTGTTAAGTTTTATGTATTTTCTGAAAGTTGTCCCACCCTCTCTTATACTCCAGCTTAAGGTTGAGGATCACTGAAGGATTTTCCATCCTTGAGCATTCTTCCTTTCTTTTGAATCTTTTCATGACATAATCTGCTTTGTTTTAGTAAGTTCCTTAGTATCATTGCAGAGAGCAGGAGATCTTACTGAAGGGATCACCCTCCCTGGTTTTGCAAAGCTTAAAGTGCAGAAGGACTTTCTGTCCTTGTTATTGTTGGTTCAAACCTAACAAATATTGATAGTTGGAGGTGGCTCTCCATAGATATTTGGAGGAAATCAGCTTGGTCTCTGCATAGTAGCAGTGTAAACCCACCATCCATTTTTGGGGACCAACAGAGTGACAAAGAGGAGGCAAAGGATGTGCCATGCAAGGCTGGTTCTGAAATGAAATAAATTCCAAACCTCCATCGGCTATCCTCCCCACTTCCAAGACTCTATCAACTATAAACATACTCATTCCCATAGGAAATCCATCTTGTTTCACAAAGCTCAATGTAACTCCTGGCATGATATGGCTCAAAAATTGTCTTCATCATCTTAAAATCTTGAGAGAAAATAATGAACTCTCTATTCTTTCTACCAGTTGAATACACCACAAGGCCGTATTTATAATGAAAATACTTCCCTTAGCAGTGTTTATGCATGGAAAAATCATCTTTTCAATGCTTTTCTACTCATCCTGCCAGCAAATGGACTCAAGAAACTATATCCATCAAATCAAGAAATCTCCATACTTAAACTGCCAATTCACTACTTTTTGACCAAGTTCACCTTATGTGAATGATCTTGTTTCTGATTTCTTGACTGCAGATTCTCTGCTCCAGAATCCTCTTCTCAGATACTGAGTTTTTATCTTTTGAAAATTTCTCAACAATAGTTTCTTGATTTTCAGTCTAACCATGAGAATCCCTGATAGTATGCATCCTATGATTTTATGGACAGGTCCTTGATCATCTCACTTCCAGCTCAAAAACTCATCCTTATCCCTTTCATCTCTCTAAAAAAACTTGATTTTCTCTCTGTGGCAGCAATGAAAACATGCAGAAATTGCCACCTCAAGTGTTGTCATCTTTGTCCTACAAATATAACTCAACTTAACAAAACACCCTTTAAAACGATGCTTTGAAGATCAGATGACATCCACTTGTCTCGATTTGTCTTTGTTTTCCATGTCGCCATACCTACTTCCTTCTACCTTTGCTTTCTTGCATGAACAATACTAAGTCAGTCTGAATCGCTCCTTTTGAAAACCTCTTTTGTTTTCATTGTTGATTTGTCCAGCACAACAAATTGCATGATCACCATCAGTCAATACTGATATTGACCTTCCTACATAACAAGTGGGCCCTTTAAAACTTGACGAAGCATTGCCAAATCACCCTAGAAACTTCGCTCCGTCAGCTACCCTGCTATCGGACTTGTTCGACCCACCTGGGACATGTGGCATCATCTTGCAATGTTGCGATCCTTAAATTCCCTACATCTTTCATTGCGGTTTTGTGAGAACCGTCCGATCTTCTCGCTCATTATGCGTCGCTTACATAGTCTGCTCAATATTCACCTTTATCTCACAAGCATACTTTTTGCTTAAGTCAAAATATCTTCATCCTTTTGAAACTCATGCAAATTCATGGGATCATTAGTTTCTTAGCATTTAATAAAGGAAATAAAACCTGAAATATCAAAGTCAGACTTAGAGAATTGAGAACCCGCAAAAATATAAAAGAGGAGGGGGGGCGACCACAACACAAAAGACATAATTTTATTAAAAGGTCGGTAGGAAATAACACCTAAGGAAAGAAAGTAGTCCCCTTTTGACAATGGTAAACACCCTCAAGATTTAAAATAAAAAAGGTAATGCAAAAATATAACCGGCTTGTGGTTTATAACAAAATTTCATTTCAGGAACATATAAACCTGAAAACCCTAAACCGTGAGGCAAAAATAGAGAGCAAAACACAGTCAAAATAGCTAACATCATTGTCAGAGACACCAAATTTTTGCATAGTCACTTTTAGGAGTATCGGGCTCTAGTTAGGAACGGCCATCACTTCAGGATGGTACGAAGATGCAGAATCTCAGGTGGAGCAGACCAGCTATAGAGTAGACCAAAAAGGGAACTACCTGAACAGGGTATCCCAAAATAGAAAAGAAACATATTCTAATATGTACAAGATCTAATCTACTGCTCATGAAAAAGAAATACTTCAAGAGAAGTAAAATTCCAAGAATTGTCCATGAACATGCAATTCAAGGACTACATTTGTCATTTCTTTGAGAAGATATGAAATGAAAACCCTCTCCCCTCTTGCTTTGAATCAGGTATGGGCCTGAGCAGATGGCATTAATTTACCATGCCTTCCTTTTTCTTCCTTCCTATCACTCCACATCTTGATCAAATCCTTTATCCGGAAATTGAATACAGTTGCTCCTTGTACAAGTTTCATGACTTTCATCTTTAATTCATCATTTTGGTATTAGCTTCTTTTCTAGCTCCATTCTAACTCGTCAAAGATTCAACCATCAATTGTATTTAGTTTTCATGTTACTAGCACAAGTATGAAAACACTTGTACATGTCCATTGGATTGCAGAGTTAACCTCCCTCCCCTGCACCCTATACTATATTTTGAGAAAATCAAACTCTGATTGATGGCACAAGGCCATAAAAAATGAAGCACCAGAGTTTTCCTTTATCAAAAATTTTATTTTCATCCACACGTGTAATCAATGAGCTGAAAATATTATCATATATATGTTGACCAGCTTCAAAAACATTTGCAAATTGCAAAACCATCCTGCGCTTGATGTCATCCAAGTCCCTTCTGATTGAGGGAACACAAGTAATCAGGAATTTTGACTTGTATTCTTGCACATTTCTATCGTCAGGGACAAATAAAACTCCTTGATCAACTTGGATGGCCCTTTCCTTATTATAAGTATCATACCCATAGGCATCAAATATGTCTTCAACATTGTCATCATAACCAGTCATGGAAAGAAATTGACCTTCATCTCAGGAAATTAAGTCAGCATTCACATTGGAGTCAATCTTCACCATTTCTAGGTTTTCAACCTCCTCCTCATACAAAGGATTTTAAATCATATGAAAACCTTTCTCATAAATATTTAGGCGGAGCACAAGTTGATCTATATCTGGATCCTCATCAAATAGTACATTATAAACTTTACTGAAACTACTGCCCATCTCAAATTCACACTCACCCTTATTAGGCATAAGGTAATCATAATCTGAGCTATAACAACTTTTAGCATCGTAATATTCATTGTTGTAACTCTCATAGGCTTCAAAAAAATCATCATGACTACCCTAGCCTTTTTCTTTATCCTTTTCAACCACGCCTGTTGGTTCATATGTGCTTTCATGATTTGAGAATTCAGGAATAATTTGGTTTGCTGCATAAGGCTTCTCTTGAAATAAGATGGGTAGTATGTCATTATTCATAATACTTTTTTCAATCATATCTACCCAGACCATATCTTCACGCTCATTACCATGAATACATTGACATGGGATAGGTTGAAGCATGTCTTCTTTATTGGAGCACACCATGTAATTATCTGGCCTATTAGTAAAGAATGGTGCAATAATATTTGAGGTTTTTCCATTACACACAGTCAATTTTTGAGAAGATAAATCTACCTCAGCAAAACCATGTACCCTATCATTATCACTATTAGGTGTACACCCTTCTAATTCTTCTTGATATAGGCTATCAGATCCACCTGAACCATTAGATTTAAGACAAACCCTTTGTGTGGCATCTTTACTGAAAGGAGCAATAATTCTATCAGCTGATATAGCCACTGAAGTTACTTCCATCTCTGTACCATTTATATCATACAAGATTTTATTAACCTTTTCTTCACTAATATGAGGAATTACCATTGTTTGAGAAAAGTTCTCTTCACTCATATTCTAATTTGAATCATAGGTTTTAACATGTCTTCTATGATCAACAAAAGTGTAAATGATTTGGCATTGATCTTAAACTCTTGACTCACACCTTTCTTCAATATCTGGTAGTTTTGGATAACAAGCTCCTGTAGTGAAATAACCCCTAGGGATTCCATATTTCAAATTGTTCTTAATATCCATTACTATCCTATAAGCCTGGTATAGGGTTTGAGGATATTTATACCTTATTAAGTAGCTCATTTCTTCGTCAAATGCTGCTAAGTAAACAACCAAACATATTGCATCATTTGGCTTGTAACTTTCGGGAATATTATCCAATATTCTCAAAAATATGAGATTTAAAATAGGGAGCAATTCATCCTCTGTTCTTTTAATAGCCATGAATCCTTTTATAGCCAAACTTGGATTGACCCTCTCACCAAATTGTTTCGTAAAAGATGCATTCAACTCCTCCCATGAAGAAATAGAACTTGCTGGTAAATATGAAAACCAGTCCCTAGCATTTTCTTTTAAAGATTGGACAAACAGCTTCATGCAAACATCTTCCTGACTAATCTCAAAATCTCCTATTAAATCAAAAAGCCTTTGCAGGTGTTGATGTGTTGATTCTAATCTTCTCCCGTTAAAAACTGACAAATGTTCCCTAACAAAAGTAGGAACAAGGTTTGGGAAACCCTCAATACCATTAAAGTTTAACAGTCTATATCTTTTAACAGAAAATATTTTGTTATGGCTTGACAATGAGTGCATAAGTTGCATGTTTATACTTAAAAACAAATTGGGGTATATAAGCAACAGTGCATCTATTTAATGGTCTTACAATATTATAAGGTATGACTCAAAAACATACTTCGCTCACCTTATTATAGGCTTTCCAAATAAAATCCAGAAGTATGTAACAAAATTATGTTTATTTCCCTCCTTAGTGCTTATCTCAGCTGATAGGGAAGTATTTCATACAACTGACTTTCATGAAAATACATCTAACTCATGAAAATCCAAAATACCTCAAAGTAGTGTAGCAGTCGGGACTCAAGTTTGCTGGTTCGTTGCATTTTTATGCTTCTGGGTTTTCAAGTCAAATCTGACCCAGTACTGCTATTCCTTCTTCTTTGTCATGTGAATTATTTCCTCCACTTGTTGGGGTACTTCACCATAAAATCTCAACTCTACTTCATTTCTACTGGAGGCTCCTTAGTTCTTCTTAGTTTTGCTTCAAAAATCGCACACTGATACAAAGATCTCAAAGTCGCCACCCACAATTTATGAGATATTTTATTGTAATATAGACAAATCTCAATAGAACTTACATTGAAAAGTGAATTGCAACAGAAACCCAAGCAACATTTATGAGAATTGACTCAACCGACAAATATCTAGACTGCTACATGCTCATGACTTTTGTGCATATTTTCTCTAGCAGATAAGGGATACTAGTGGTTTGAACAGAGTAGTCTCCACCATTATAATGACTCAATGTATTTCAACCAAAGATTCTAGATGACTATTTTTCCCCAATAGAGTCATCATTTTTTGTTGGTTCCCCAAAATGCACTTAGCGAGGTTTTTGCACTGCCCCTAGGGACAGAAACTAAGTCAAGCCCTCGAATCATACATGGAGGGGCCAGCCTCTAGACTGTTTATGATACTCGGGGACTTGGACCAACAATATAACAAGGATTTTCTGATTATCCTTCTATGTTAGACAGTTCAAATAACCAGAAGACAACTGAGAGGGGGGTGAATCAGTTGTCACCAGATTACTAGAACCTTAAGAAATTAAAACTTTAATACCGGAACCCAAAAGATCAATACCATAATGCATAAACCAAATACCGAAATAGAAGATAAACCAATTAAGCATATACAACAATTAGAGAATAAATACCATCTACATGAAACCAAGATTTGTACATGGAAAACACGGTAAAGGGAAAAACCATGGTGGGAAGCCTACCGACAGTCAGATAATACTTCTGCAGTAAGTATGTGATTACAATTGAGGGGCCTACACTTGGAGGAGGGCCAATAGCCTAGAGCACATTGCTCATCACAAAAGGAGTCTCACTGACTACATAAATTTCCAGACTACAATCTAGAAGAAGAACTGCAAAGATAGCATCTCCTATGCCTGAGTACAGTTCTGGTTAAGCTCAATACTAGAGGACTAAATCCTCTTACATAAACCCAACTCGATCACCAATGATCAACCAAATCCTCTGCCCTAAATCATTATTACATTATTCGCTCCTTACATATCCATATCCTTTTCCTATATGATCTACAATGAGATCTTATATCATATATATATAAACCCTCGACCAAAAACAATAAGGTCGGCTACCAGACAATAAAGAAATTGCATAATTATAAAACATGTCAGCCTGAGACCAAATAAATAATATCCAACCCATAAGACATCCCAAAAACACATCGATAAGTCCAATCAACACGTTACATTAAGTCGGTCCATAACCTAGATAAATCGGGATTCAATTTAGGTCCACACAAACTAAAGCAATGATCCCAATCAACCAAGTCTCAAACACGATCACCATTAGCATCCTGAATCTCCACTAGAAGTTGCACCAACACCACTTATGCGTAACATCAAAGATCTTCAACAAAGCTCTATCGGTTAAACCCTCACTAAAACAACAAACCAAGCTTGCCAGCATATAGGATAGTATCTGATCACCAAATCAAAACCAACTGACTGAACATGAATTTGAGTAGCATGAATAAGCCAATTCCATAACCCAAATATACCAAATCATACCGGATCATCATGATCTAATCCAACTAGAAACCAAAAAACCTACCGGGACCAGAAGGATACTAGTAAAGCAGCCAAAATAGCTAGTGTTGACATCAATGACAAAACATCAATGCAACACATAATCAATTCTTCCAAAAGGCCAACATTTTACACTTTAGGCTCTGCAAAACCTGGGAGGTTGTTCCCTTAATGCTTATGCAATCTCTGCACCACACTTATAGGCAGCATTAAAACAAATTAGATGGTCTCACTCCTAAAAGAGGACTCAGACAAAGAGGGACAATGCTACAGAGTGGCTAGCTCTCAGTGATCCTCGACTTGCTTTGGAGTGTGAGAAAACTTTTTGACAAATAAAATCATGCATAGAAAATAAAAACATATTCTAATATTTATCATAGTTATAGCAAGTTTTCGATGAGTGATGAGTAAAGAAATGTCATAGAAAAATGGTTGGAAGCAACGATCAGTGTCTTATCCATTGGGTAGTTAAAATTGTAGAACGCAAAGATAAATATGCAACATAAACCTTAATCTAATAGCCAAAGATCTTGAGACAACACTACCTTACAATGTGTCTCATTTTTTTATCCCAACCCACAATACTTATTAGAATCTCTTTATAAGCCCTATTAGTCTGCAAATCCTATCTAAGCAATTTAACCGACCCCTTAGGTCAAAGCATTAGATAGAAGAAACATGCATCACAACAATGCACCAAATGAGAAAAGCCTTGATCTTACTCATTTAGAAACATAATAGAGTCATACATTGGATAAAATGAATTTAGATAATATTTCCATTCATTTCATAAGCTATTTTATGTTACAAATTAAATTACACATAACTCCTTCAAGAACCTGCAACAAACTACAACACAAAACCCATTTTATTTGCTCTGCAAATTCCTGTTACAGCCTACTCATTTCACCTAAACCTACTATACACGACCAAGGATTTGAATCCAAGATTTATGGACCACATTTCTTGACCTTTGTGTCATGGCCCTAATTTCCCTTTTATAGAAACAAGGGAGCAACAGGCTTCAGGCAAGAGGAGACACCTATCACAACCTTATAAGATCGCTTGTTATTTGTTACAAAACATTCCTCACAGTCTCCCAAAAGACTTTCCTTGTTGGTGGTTATGATGAAATAGAACCAAAATTTCCCAACTGCATTTTGGTATAAACAAAATCTTTGAGTCATGCCACTATCACCCCTAATGGACCATGAGATGCTCCTTGATGTTTCATAGAGTACTTTCCCTTTCTCAAAGAGGGTTTAGATCCTGGCAAGAAGTAAAATCGACCCTCCACAAAAAGAGGAGTTCAAGCCTTTATGCCCAGAATCAGAGAAAGTGGAAAGAGAAGCTTGTGGGGGAACATAGAAGAAGGAGAAGGGGTTGCAACTTGCATGTCATTGCAGAAATGATTGGTTGTCAACTCTATCCCAACCATATTCTGCTCCCATTCCTTCATGAAGCTTCTTCTTTAGATCTCTTCCAACGAATGATAGAGAGGAGGAAGAGGATGTGCCATGCAGGGCTAGTTCTGGAAAGAAATAGATTCCAAACCTCCATCGACTATCCTCCCCACTTCCAAGACTCCATCGACTATAAACATACTTATTCCCAAAGTAAATCCATCCAGTATCACAAAGCTCAGTGTAACTCCTGGCACGATATGGCTCAAAATTGTCTTTATCATCTTAAAATCTTGAGATAAAATAATGAACTCTTTGTTCTTTCTACCAATTGAAGACACCATAAGGCCATATTTATAATGAAAATACTTCCCTTAGTAGTGTTTATGCATGGAAAAATCATATTTTCAATAATTTTCTATTCATCCTACCAGCAAATGGACCCAAGAAACTATATCCATCAAATCAAGAAATCGTCAGACTTAAACAGCCAATTCATTGCTTTTCTGACCAAGTTCACCTTATGTGAACAATCTTGTTTCTGATTTCTTCACTACAGGTCCTCTGCTCCAAAATCTCTTCTTGGATATTGATTTTTTATCTTTTGAAAGTTTCTCAACAATAGTTTCTTTATTTTATGTCTAACTATGAGAATCTCTAACAATACGCATCTTATGATTTTGTTGACAGGTCCTTGATCATCTCACTTCCATCTCAAAAAATCATCCTTATCCCTTTCATCTCTCTAAGAAAACTTGATTTTCTCTCCCTGGATGTAATGAAAACATACAAAAATTGCCACCTCAAGTGTTGTCAGCTTTGTCCTGCAAATACAACTCGACTTAACAAAACACCCATTAAAACAGCGTTTTGAAGATCAATCAGCATCCACTTGTCTTGATTTGTCTCTATTTTCCATGTCAGCATACCTACTTCCTTTTGCCTTTTCTTTCCCACGTGAACAACATTGAGACAATCTAAATCACTCCTTTTGAAAACCTCTTTTGTTTCCGCCATTGATTTGTTCAACACCACAAATCGCATGAGCACCATCGATCAATATTGATATTGACCATCCTACGTAACAAGTGGGCCCTTTAAAACTTGACAAAGCATTGCCAAATCACCCTGGAAACTCTTCTTTGTCAGCTACCCTTCTATTGGACTTGTTCGACCCGCCTAGGACACGTGGCATCATCTGGCGATGTTGCAGTCCTTAACTTCCCTGCATCTTTCATCGTGGTTTTGCGAGAACTGTCTGATCTGCTTGCTCATTATGTGTCGCTTACAGAGTCCATTCAATATTCACCGTTATCTCACAAGCATCTTTTTTGCTTAAGTGAAAACATCTCTGTCCTTTTCAAAACTCGTTCAAATTCATGGGATTGTTAGTTACTCGGCATTTAATCAAGGAAATAAAACCCGAAATATCAAAGTCAAACTTAGGGAATTGAGAACCCACAAAAATATAAAAAAGGGGGGGGGACCATAATGGAAAAGACATAATTTTCTTAAAAGGTTGGTAGGAAATAACACCTAAGGAAAGAAAGAAGTCCCCTTTTGACAATGGTAAAGACCCTCAAGCTTTAAAATTAAAAAGGTAATGTGAAAACATAACAAGCCTGTGGTTTATAACAAAATTTCATTCGGGAACATATAAACCTGAAAATCCTAAGCCCTGAGGGCAAAAACATAGAGCAACAGAGAGTCAAAATAAGTAACATCATTGTCAGAGACATCAAATTTTGGCATAGTCACTTTTAGGACTATCACTTCCATAGTGGTTTCCTTTCTTTGGGGGATGAGGACAATTCTATGCATATATATACACATGATATACATTGGTTATCATAAAAAGCATACTGACTCCAGATTTAGGTGAAACTACCCCATGTTTTGTGTTTTGTGATCATTACCCTTTGATTTGTCCTCTCTCGGGGCTTATTATTGTGATAACGTGCTTGTCTTTTTGGGTGTATCCTACCTTAAACCAATTTCTCTTGATAAGGCATACACAATCGCTTTAATGTGGTGGGATACACTCCACTCAATGATTCTCTCTCTTGCATATTGTCATGCCCAAAATTTACGGCAAGAACGGGATATATATATATATATATATATATATATATATACATATATGTATATATATATATATATACATATATATATATATATATATATACATATATATATATATATATATATACATATATATATATATATATATATACATATATGTATATATATATATATATATATATATATATATATTTTAAACATAACTTTTAAAACATTAAATCGACAAATATAAAATGCTATAACATGTTTTGTCTTAACTAAGTTTAGAGTTAATTTTTTTTTTTTATCTACTAGCTCAAGTAATCAAACTAATTAAGATAATATGTTGAATTCTAATCAAATAGTTTTATTGTCGCATCGCTCTTAATCAATAATTATATCAATTTAATTAACGTAGAAATAGATTAATTCCCCATATCCATTCATAGTTCTTAGGATCTAATTAAACTAGTCCTAGCACTTTTTTTTTATAAGTGTCTTTATTTTACTTACCAATAATTAAATAGCAGACTAAACTATAACAACTAAAGGGTCGATTATATTCATAAATGAATATTTTTCTATAGAGTTTAATCTCATGCACTTACATCTAGGAGAGCTAAAAATTAAACTCTATAGTCCTAAAATTTACATCAGAATTAAATTTCCTAAATGTTTAATTTAAAACATCTCAATTTATTAAATTAAAATTAAAAATTACTTCACAAACATTTAATTCAAAACATCTCAAAATCTTTAAATTTAAAATTAAATATTAACTTCATTAATATTAAATTTAAAATGTCTCAACCTATGTAAATATATATCTATATATTTATACATATATATAAATTCATATATATGTATATAATATAATTACATATATATTTTACCAACTTCATGTTCATAACCTTGTTTAAATTATATATATATATATATATATATATATATATATATGCAATCATATATATAATAATATAAAAAAATCTAAAAGGGTTTACCCATGCAAACCCTAACCCTTCTTTATATTTTACAATAAGTCTCTTCTCATTTTATTTTAGTTTTATTGACCCCATTTTACCCTAGCCCTAACCAGGCTAGGGTTCTAATTCATTTCTTTTTTTTTTGTTTCTTTATTCTTTCTTTCCCCTGCATAGGGCTGAATAGGGATGGGCGGCGGCCATGGCATCAGACGGGGCGAAGGCGGTTAGGAGGGGCGTCAGCGAGACTCATCCCCAGGCGCCACTATGTATCCCCACAGTGGTGGCCGAGTGCCACCCAATGTGGGAATACACAATGGCAGGTCGAGCCCTTTCCACTGCGGTTACTCGCAGTGGGAGGCCCCAACCTCCACTCTGGCTTCCCACAGTGGCGGCCTCCGTGCCGACCACTGTGTGGAGCCACAGTGGCGGTCGAGCTGCCACCGGCCCACTGTGAAAACACACAGTGGGTTCGGCCCTTGCTTACCGAAAACCTAGTTTTTTTTTTTGTTTTTTTAATTTATTATATATATTTTTTTAAATATATATATAGATATTTGTATATGTTCATTTATATATTTAAGATAGTAGGTTTTGTTTGAAGGAGACTCTTTTAAACATATTTATATTTAAATAAATATATATATATATATATCCCCTTTTTTTTTATTAAGTAACAAATCTAGGGCATTTTCTTAAAAAATAAATGCTCATATATATTTACATTGAAACCTTTTAACAAATCAGATAAATACTTCAGTTTTGGATCATTGTATTTATTTCCTTTTAATCAAACTCCTAGTTGCAAAAATAAAATAGATGGATTATTTAATTATGGATCTACTTTCTGCAACTTTAAATTGATTATCAGAATTAAATATACTTAACACAGCAGCCTTAGAAAATATTTATTTCAATCAATTTGATTAACAAAAGATTCTATTTCTGCAAGCAAACCTAATGAAAGAATTTGACAAATCTAACAGTAACTAATTAAACCTATATTTTTATTAAATAAAACTTATATATATATATATATATATCCCCCCTTTTTTTTTATTAAGTAACAAATCTAGGGCATTTTCTTAAAAAATAAATGCGGATATATATTTACATTGAAACCTTTTAACAAATCAGATAAATACTTCAGTTTTGGATCATTGTATTTATTTCCTTTTAATCAAACTCCTAGTTGCAAAAATAAAATAGATGGGTTATTTAATTATGGATCTACTTTCTGCAACTTTAAATTGATTATCAGAATTAAATATACTTAACACAGCAGCCTTAGAAAATATTTATTTCAATCAATTTGATTAACAAAAGATTCTATTTCTGCAAGCAAACCTAATGAAAGAATTTGACAAATCTAACGGTAACTAATTAAACCTATATTTTTATTAAATAAAACTTAGAGATGACACTAATATTTTTATTTTTTTTTTTTCTGCTAATAATTAAAATAACAGATTTAGATAACTAAGTTTTGCATTCCCATGAATAGTTCTAAGGTGTTTTATTACCAGCCTACTACATGCATGCAATTCCATTCCATTTCTTTTCTAATGTTTTGCTTAAAATGCATAAAAGGAATGAATACATTTCTTTCTTTTCAAAGCATCCTATACACAACAATTATTTATTTCAATACTTTAGGAACTAGAAACCAGAAATAATCATTTCTTTCTGCAATATAACATAAATAAATATTACATATCTTTAAAACATATCCCCAAGTCTTTATTGTCATTTTACAAATAGGTCTCTCCTTTCAAATAAATGAGGACTTTCAAAGAAAATATAATTACATTTACAACATCTTTCTGCAACAAATAATTCCAGCCATATCTTCATGTCCTGATAATTTTCTTCTAACAACCTGCAAATAAATCAAAGGCTGTGACCATGGAGTGCTCAACTCCCAGCCTAGGCTAACTGGTAGCCACCCCCGAGCTCGGAGAACCAAGCCCTAGACAGGATTACACACATGAAAACACAAAAGACAAGGGAAAACACAAGCTCAAACACAATCCCAACCCAGGCTACACTGCACCACACATTTGTGATGTCTTTTCAAGGGTGGTAGTGGACCAAGTACCTTGAGGAGACTGCAAGTATGGTAAAACATATAGCCACCTCATGGCAAACCAAAACTTATAGCCACCTCATGGCAAACCAAATACATCAAGTATAACAACTCCATATTCCTTATGCCCCCCAGGGCATTCATGTCTTATTTCCCTTTTTATGACCCCCAATGCATAAACAAGTCATGCAGCAAGGGTCACATAAAATCCCTCGTGATCACTCTCATAACAAGAGACTCTCACTCGAGGGCTGTCACTTCTACCACCCACAAGACCATCCTCTCCCCCAAGAGCAGGAGGTCTTGATTACTCCCAAAACACATGCATTGCATAAACACCAAACACCAAATAAATTTCCAAGAAATACATGCAAGAAAACTAGTCTTTTACACAAGCATTTCTTCCAAAACAACATGCAATAAGAAAATGTTTCAAGCAAGGTCGAACCAACCTTAAACTGCCCAAAGGTATGCTAGTTTTGTTGAGGATGAGCAGCCCAATTCCACAAGTCTTTTCTTTCTACACTTGGCCAAATTCTATATCCCAAATCTATCTTTTTCTTTTCAAAATTCTTTTGTCTCCAAAAATGGAGAGTGGGTGATTACCCACTAATTTTCTAATTCTTGCTTAAGAAGCCCTTTGTGAGAGTTCTCACAAGTTTCTAAAAACTAAAAAGGAAGGTAAGGTAAAATGGGAAAGGGAACTCTCATTCGAAAAGGAAGGTTCACAACTTAGTTCAAGTTTTCAAATTTCAATTTTCGCACAACTTAGAAAAGTCACTTTTTAGGGTGTCTAAAAGGTCACATGGAAGTAGAAACTTGCCTAAAATTACCCCTAACCCTTAGGTATACCTTATGGGCTTTGGGAAACCCTATTAAACTACCCCTAGGTGTCCATTTAACCCTTTTTTAACCCCTCTAAAGTTTATTTTCGGGTCAAACCTATGTTGACCATCCCAAAGATTCTTTACCCAAGGCATTTATGGAATCACATTACATTAATTGAAAAAGCTATAGTTAAACAATTCCTTCCAAGAGACAAATTTAAAAACTCAAACATAAATCCACACATATGTCAAGTGACACAAAGAAAATACTTTTACTAAATTATACATAAAATCGTGTCTCTTGTTGGATTTAAATAAATCAATTAAATAACATTTAACACACATACATCATTTACTATTACGAATAAAATACGACACAAACGGGGTGTTGTCTCTCCAAATAGACAAACCCTAGTTTTACGAACATACATAGGTCTAGGTTTGGCTCTCCATAATATTTCCATGGTCACATAGATAATCTTTCCTGCGCAACTCAATTACACATTAGTAATTTCAAATAACCTCATATAATATTAAAACACATGAATTAGAATACACATCAAACACTCTACATACCATTTACATTTGAACAAATCAATATATCTTATATCCAAATAAATCCACATAACCAATTATCACAATCTCATAATTTTGATCCATACATACACATACATCCTATTTCTATCATCATAGTAAAGTCCTGCAAGTCCAATAGTACCATATATCATCTCAAATTTATCCTATTCTAGAATCATACTGAGTTCTATATCATAAAGAATATAAATGAAGCATCAACATTCATCAATGTTATCCAAATCATGGAATCATATAAATTCTAAATCCAGACATAGCTGACATACGTTAAATCAAGATTATCCAATCAATGGATCTTTTAGGATTTCAAATTCATAACACTTCAAAATATACACCACCGGGTGAATTAACTCTATAACTTGGTTCAACTTCTTTTCTCACAAATCTATCGGTCTAACACAGTCCATTCTATTGTATTATATAGCATTTATTAATAGGGTCAAACATGGTCAACTAAGTTAATCAAAGCTTGGTTTGGGGAAGGCCTTACATCCTCCTCCCCTAGAGTTCGACTTACTCCTGGAAGTCGCATGAGTATAATTATGAGGTAGGGACATAACATTTCCCACAATTTCAAAGAGTCACTCAAAATCTTATCTTGCCTACTAGAAGGTTGAAATACCAAAATCAACTTATTTTTGTAATTAACTTACTATCTACACAAGGTTAAATTCTTAGTATTTTTATTACATTTCCCTTAAATCTCAGGTAGGTGTTTGCAAAGTTCTATTTTTTAACAACTTACATTATTGCACCCTCTAAATCATAATCAAGGTTACACATATTGAATTTTCTAGGAGTTCTACTTTGTTTAGGATTTGTTTAAAAATATGTTTATCCTACTGTATTCTCGTCCATGCATGTTACTTAAGAAAATTGACATCACACTTAACCACAACGAATCTACTTATTCTACATTCGAGGCACCTCATTACGGTGTTAATACATTATTTGCTAAACCGTCCTAGGTGCATAATTTTCTTCCAACTTTCTTAGGTGACAAGGCAAAATTCAATTTAGGTTCTTCAATTCCGCCCTTATATAGGGTACTTTTCTACCACCAGGGATTAAAATGTTTTTATATTCCTAGGCTCCAAGGTTTAAGTTTTATAGGGAACATTATTCGCCATTTCCAAACATTAAGGTACACAACAATCCCATTCTAAGGGAGTGATGGAAATTATTAATACTTATTTTAGATATCATCCACACAATCATCTCCATACACATGCCAAATTTACTAGTCGACAATCATTTCTTTCGCAATTCATTAGGTCTAGGTCACACTATTGTTATAAATTTTTCCATTTCAGATTACTCGCAATTAATTTTACTTAGGAGGATATTCCTTCCTTTATCTTAATTTGATAAAACACATTCTTTGTTAATTCTTGTGCCTAATTTCACTCCTTGCGGTATTCTCCCCTGACACACTATCAATCGTTCAACGAACATGATAGACATTTACACAAATCACATCACTAGGGCTAGTTATATCAACCATCAAAATGACCACTTGACACTTTACAAGATCAAAATACAAGTTACTTCTGCCAAGTCCAATAAAAAGAAGAAAAATGCCGGCAATTGAAAAATATTAAAGCTAGAAACATGGCAAGTGCCATAGTTCATATAAAAAGAAACATAAATCTAGTGGTCCTCTCTTCATAAAAAAAAAAATAACTAAAAGGAAAGTTCTAGCCCCAGTGTCACAATATACTTTTCAAAGAAAATCCAAATTAATGTTGAATCAAACTCGAAACAAGATGACCATTCTAGCCATGCTATAGGGAGTAACCGCAACACATCACCCAAGATCACATGTCCTGAGTGTGTTAGGAAGTGATTAATAGACTCTTGAGATTTTAGATTCTTTATAATCCTTTATTGATTTATGAAATAAATTCTTATATACAAGAAATCGCATTCATTTTTATAAATCATGTTCCATTTTAACCTTCACATTCTTACTATTTCAAGCAACACTTTCCGATATAATCCACTATCTATTCAAGGTTATTAACATCCTTAATTATATTCTAACAAGTGCTTGCACTAGCTCTACCATTCTCCGTCCATTCCTCTTCGACTAATCTTTTTGAACACTTAATTATACACAATCTATGCTTAATTAGAGGTTAAAGCTTAACAAGTTGACCCAACGAAACCTTAGGTCTCGATAAAACTCCTAGGCGATACGATTAAGAAAATTACTAACATATCAAATACGATAACTCCTATTATCAAGTGGATCGAATAAATTTAATAAAGGCAATAATAATTTCACTCAAAAGTCTCTTTCATTACAGTTGCATTTAATAGTACTTAATTAGGTCATCTTCTACTAAATAGACATTTATATAGTTACTTGGTTCAATATCAATTATTTATAAATATCCAGTTTCCTCCATCATGTTAATACATCCTTCCTTAATAACTTAATTTATTATGGCTTCTATTAATTATCTTGATATGCTAAACCTTGATTCAATGTTACGTGGTAGCTCAAGTATCGACATTTTCATGTCTTACACACATGGTTAATAGTTCGGTACAAAATTGACACTTGTTTACTTAGAACCACTTAGGGTTTGTATAATGTAATCATATAATTTTACTAGGGACATCATTTGTTTTATTAGCACCTTCTGTTAGCTCCTTTATATTTTTCCCTCTAACATTCACTTGCCTTCATTAGGTAGGAACTTGTTACCAAAATTACTAATACTTATGGATAAGAGCCATTTGGGGTGGAATTATTGTCAAGTAAGATCGATAACGGTTGACAACAATTTCTACCCACACATTTCATGACATATTTCGGACTACTCGGAGAGTGGACTTATCCTCTCCTACTTTACTTATGCAACTATGAAATCAAGGGGGTGTGCACTCGAAAAATGACCAACACCCCTCTTTTTAATTAAAATTTAGTAAAAGGGAAGTTATCTCGTTCCTTATTTCTTATTTATATTTACTTACTAGCCCATTTCTGGTCTACCACATCCTTCGATCTCTTTGATCTAAGCAACCCATCTTATCGTCCTAATATCCAGTTACCCAATTATGGTATAACCTAAGGATGTCCAACAATTACCAATGTCTTAAGGATCCCATAATCTCCAAATTATTAGCTAACCACATAATTCGGCTCCTTATCAAAGTTCTCATAAATCATATTATACTGCCAACTAATTCTCATTAAAACTTTAGTATTATTGTTATACAATCTTTCCATATGCCATTCCCATCCACATGTTGCTTCATCTCTACTTAATGTTTTTCACATACTTTCACACTTGAGTGCCAAAATTTGCAAAGCTTCTTCAATTGTGCCTAGTAGATAAATGGTGTTACATATTGTCTTGTACCTAGCAGCTAACCATGATTGGGTTGCACTTTTCTTCTTATTTTCTGAATGAAATCTAGTTACACATTTCTAGATTATAGGATCCTAATACTTTTACACTCCTTGCACTTCAATGGGGATTTTTGTATGATTCCTAAATCAACTCTACTCTCTCCTCCATTATTTACTTTCTCCAAGATTATCTTCCCATAAAGGAACTAGTTGAGGTTTTACTTGCTTGTTTCCCCAATTATATAACCATGGATGAACTTAGGGTTTTTTGTAAATACGGGTTTTTTACCCAAGAAGTTCATGCCTCCCTTCTCCTTATTTAACTCACCTATAGTATTACTAAGGTTTTCTGATCAAGGGAATTTCCATTCATCATTTGAGTTCTTATCTGCAGGGTTATCCAATTCTAGCTCCACTATATTGCTACAAACATTGTCTGAGAAACGCTCTTAATAAGAAATTTATCATGACCACATTCTTAAGGTACCTAGTCATTAGGATAGGTTAATGCTTTTATCTGAGATTTGCAAGAGTTCCTTTTAACTCTTCTTCATTTATGTCTTCTATAGCGGCCTTGATCTTTTTAACCATCATAATTTCATATAGCTTAAAATTTTAATTAGATCTGTCTCGATTCTTATTTATCTTGTTTATGGTGACTTCATCTAAGGTCTAACTATCTTGCTTGACTTGCCATGTCAAGAACATATCTCAATGGATGGCACTCCTTTAGTTACCATCAGAGATATTTTATTGAAAGATTCATCTCCTCCTACTTGGTTTGATTAGGGCAATTATTTCATTTTAGGTTCCAATTGAATGGTAACCTCATAAGCACAAAAGTACTATCTTTTCGTTTTTAAACACCGAAATACTTTATATAAATAAATAATTGAACATTTCACAACCCTTGGGATTTTATTATGCTATAAGCCTTATGACTAATAAGTTCAAATTTCAAGGCTTTTAGTGACCCTTGAAACCCCTTGAACTAATATATGTTGATCTATTGATTTACAAGAATTTTCTCTTATGTTTCACTTTGTTATTTCGCAAATTTTCACCTAGGTGTTATACTTCAAGCCATAGTTCGGTTTCAACTAAGTTATGAATGTAGCCCATGTTCACCAGTGTATGAACCTAGGGCTCTGATACCAAAATGTCATGCCCAAAATTTAGGGCAAGAATGGGATATATATATATATATATATATATATATATAACATAACTTTTAAAACATTAAATCGACAAATATAAAATGCTATAACATGTGTTGTCTTAACTAAGTTTAGAGTTAATTTTTTTTTTATCTACTAGCTCAAGTAATTAAACTAATTAAGATGATATGTTGAATTCTAATTGAATACTTTTATTGTCGCATCGCTCTGAATCAATAATTATATCAATTTAATTAACGTAGAAATAGATTAATTCCCCATATCCATTCATAGTTCTTAGGATCTAATTAAACTAGTCCTAGCACATAGATTTTTATAAGTGTCTTTATTTTACTTACCAATAATTAAATGGCAAACTAAACTATAACAACTTAAGGGTCGATTATATTCGTAAATGAATATTTTTCTATAAAGTTTAATCTCATGCACTTACGTCTAGGAGAGCTAAAAATTAAACTCTATAGTCCTAAAATTTACATCAGAATTAAATTTCTTCAATGTTTTATTTAAAACATCTCAATTTATTAAATTAAAATTAAAAATTACTTCACAAACATTTAATTCAAAACATCTCAAACTCTTTAAATTTAAAATTAAATATTAACTTCATTAATATTAAATTTGAAACGTCTCAACCTATGTAAATATCTATCTATATATTTATACATATATATAAATTCATATATATGTATATAATATAATTACATATATATTTTACCAACTTCATGTTCATAACCTTGTTTAATATATATATATATATATATATATAAAGGTTTACCCATGTAAACCCTAACCCTTCTTTATATTTTACAATAAGCCTCATCTTATTTTATTTAAGTTTTATTGACCTCGTTTTACCCTAGCCCTAACTGGGCTAGGGTTCTAATTCATTTCTTCTTTTTTTGTTTCTTTATTATTTCTTTCCCCTGCACAGGGCCAAACAGGGATGGGCGGCGGCCATGGCATCAGACGGGGTAGAGGCGGTTAGGAGGGGCGTCGGCGAGACTCATGCCCGGGCGCCACTGTGTATCCCCACAATGGTGGTCGAGCGTCACCCACTATTGGAATACACAGTGGCGGGTCGGACCCTTTCCACTGCGGTTACCCGCAGTGGGAGGCCCCAACCTCCACTGTGGCTTCCCACAGTGGCGACCTCCATGCCGACCGCTATGTGGAGCCACAGTGGTGGTCGAGCCGCCGCCGGCCCACTGTGGAAACACACAGTGGGTTCGGCCCTTGCTTACCGAAAACCTAGTTTTTTTTTTGTTTTTTATTATTTATTATATTTTTTAAAAAAATTTATTTATATATATATTTGTATATATTCATTTATATATTTAAGACAGTAGGTTTTGTTTGAAGGAGACTCTTTTAAACATATTTATATTTAAATAAATATATCTATATGTATATATATTTGCCCATATATATATATATATATATATATATATATATATATATATCCCCCTTTTTTTTTATTAAGTAACAGATCTAGGACATTTTCTTAGAAAATAAATGCTGATATATATTTACATTGAAACCTTTTAACAAATTAGATAAATACTTCAGTTTTGGATCATTGTATTTATTTCCTTTTAATCAAACTCCTAGTTGCAAAAATAAAATAGATGGATTATTTAATTATGGATCTACTTTCTGCAAGTTTAAATTGATTATCAGAATTAAATATACTTAACACGGTAGCCTTAGAAAATATTTATTTCAATCAATCTGATTAACAAAAGATTCTATTTCTGCAAGCAAACCTAATGACAGAATTTGACAAATCTAACAGTAACTAATTAAACCTATATTTTTATTAAATAAAACTTAGAGATGACACTAATATTTTTTTTTTTTTTTTTCTGCTAATAATTAAAATAACAGATTTAGATAACTAAGTTTTGCATTCCCATGAATAGTTCTAAGGTGTTTTATTACCAGCCTACTACATGCATGCAATTCCATTCCATTTCTTTTCTAATGTTTTGCTTAAAATGCATAAAAGGAATGAATACATTTCTTTCTTTTCAAAGCATCCTATACACAACAATTATTTATTTCAATACTTTAGGAACTAGAAACCAGAAATAATCATTTCTTTCTGCAATATAACATAAATAAATATTACATATCTTTAAAACATATCCCCAAGTCTTTATTGTCATTTTACAAATAGGTCTCTCCTTTCAAATAAATGAGGACTTTCAAAGAATATTAATTACATTTACAACATCTTTCTGCAACAAATAATTCCAGCCATATCTTCATGTCCTGATAATTTTCTTCTAACAACCTGCAAATAAATCAAAGGTTGTGACCATGGAGTGCTCACCTCCCAGCCTAGGCTAACTGGTAGCCACCCCCGAGCTTAGAGAACCAAGCCCTAGAGAGGATTGCACACATGCAAACACAAAAGCCAAGGGAAAACACAAGCTCAAACACAATCCCAACCCAGGCTACACTGCACCACACATTTGTGATGTCTTTTCAAGAGTGGTAGTGGACCAAGTACCCTGAGGAGACTGCAAGTATGGTAAAACATATAGCCACCTATGGAAAACCAAAACATATAGCCACCTCATGGCAAACCAAATACATCAAGTATAACAACCCCATATTCTTTATGCCCCCCAAGGCATTCATGCCTTATTTCCCTCCTTATGACCCCCATTGCATAAACAAGCCATGCAGCAAGGGTCACATAAAATCCCTCGTGATCACTCTCCTAACGAGAGCCTCTCACTTGAGGGTTGTCACTTCTACCACCCACAAGACCATCCTCTCTCCCAAGAGCAAGAGGTCTTGATTACTCCCAAAACACATACATTGCATAAGCACCAAACACCAAATAAATTTCCAAGAAATACATGCAAGAAAACTAGTCTTTTACACAAGCATTTCTTCCAAAACAACATGCAATAAGAAAACGTTACAAGAAAGGTAGAACCAAACTTAAACTGCCCAAAGGTATGCTAGTTTTGTTGAGGATGAGCAGTCCAATTCCACAAGTCTTTTCTTTCTACACTTAGCCAAATTCTATATCCCAAATCTATCTTTTTCTTTTCAAAATTCTTTTGTCTCCAAAAATGGAGAGTGGGTGATTACCCATTAATTTTCTAATTCTTGCTTAAGAATCCCTTTGTGAGAGGGCCAAATAGGGTAGGACCAGGGTGTGGCACCCTAGTCCTCACTGGGACCATAACGCCACACCATGGTCCTCCCTAAATTTGGCCCTCTTTAAACCCTTTTTTGCAATTCAAAAATGAGCATGATTCCCCTCTTCATGTCGACTCATGTCAGAAAATTAGTCCTTTTTCCCAATGAGAAATTATATAAAGAGGATTTCCCCTCTCCTTTGACATATATCAATAATCTAAGACATCTATCAAGCATTGGGAAATCACATGAGATCAAGCATTAAGCAATTGAGCATTTTTCAGTCTTCCATCAAGCCTTGGAGCAACAATAAAGTCAACATTCAAGCATTGAGGAGGGCATTATTCATCCTACTTTGTTGAAGACTTCATAAACCCTATATCCATGTGGAGGCAAGCAAAACATCACAAGGAGGTATCATCATTCAATTTTTAATCATAATTCAACATCTCCCTCAAAAGGAAAATCTTTCATTACAGTCATTTCGATTAAAATTATTTCAATTTCATGGTTAATTCCAAAACCGAGGTTTGACCTAAGGCAAGCCCCTATTCCCAACCTTTTTCCCCTCTTTCTATGTGCAGGAAATAGGTATAGAGCTGCAATATTCAAAATAAGCATTATTTGCAAAGACGAATCAACCCTTTTCAGCGTGTGAAAACATAGGAGGACCAGGGCGCCCACCACCATGGTTGTGAAATTTTTAGAGATTTTTCAAGGATCAAATCCAAATCTGCATATACTACTCAAATCTAGGTGCATGCAAAAATCGTGTGTCTGTAGCTCACTATTTTCTCAGTTTTACCTTCACTTTTCAGCATTTTACCTAATTTCAGCATTTCAACTTACAAAAGAGGAAATCAAAATTAATTTCAATCTATTCAATTTTTAGTCCTTATCTGATTTGTGACTGAATCTAGTGGATTCCCTTCCCTCTTTTGAATGTAATGTCCCTAAGTGAAAAATTAGGGGTTTTCTCTCTCTTGGGTGGAAACCCTAAAAAAAATTCCACATTACGAATCGTAGTTGTTTGATTATGTAGAACTAAAAACTTATTTTTTTATTATGTTTGAATTAATTCATCAAGGATTATGACCTTTTTTAAGGAGGGAGACGTCAAGCGTCATTTTTAAAAAAAATTTAATTACATGATTTTTTTGGTATTTATTTTTTATGTCTACATTATATAGATTCAAAATGTGAATATCTAGACTATAATATAGTTGTGTTGCTTTGATCATTCAAATGTAAAATTATGTTCAATTACAAGTTAGTATAGATGTTTTTTTTTAATATATTAAGTAGCAAAACAATGGTGTTGACCCTCAAATACAAACAACCCAAAGTTAGTATAGATGTTTCTTTCAATAACATGAGAATTGAAAATGATTTGTGTTTGATCACTAATGTTGATAATTTATTATTAATCAGATTATGATTTGATTTTGACTGACTAACTAACTACTTTGTGATGATAAGATGGATGTAAGAAGAATTCCCCCCCTCTCATAAGAGAAGGGAGTTCATCATCAAAGAGAGAGTTGTAGATTGATATTGTTAGTAATCATAACATACCATTAAGAATTAGTTATTTACACAAACACACACACAAGATATAGTTTTTATTAAAGTGTTGATCTAGCGTAATGTTTTTTAATCATTTATTTTCTCTATAAGTAGCTTAATCAAAATCGATGGCTAAAGGTCAAGTTTTGTTTGTGTCCAGTTGTGATTAATTGTGTAATTGTTATTTTTCAATAACTTTATAATTGTTATCATTAGGTAGGTCAAAGGTTAAAGAGTTCATTCTTTAATAAAATTATTTTTTAATTATGAAAAAATAAGTATTTAGATTTTAATTACTAAAATAATATAAACAAATAATAATAATAATAATAATTGAATTTAAAATACATAATGTAAAATATTATTCAATCAATAAATTAGTATTACGTAAAAGTCAATGCAACAACCCTTAGGAACTATCTTCTCTCCATCACAGCACCTAAAAAGAGGCAAAAACAATTGAAATTGAAGTGAAGTTTTAATTGCACTTTAATGGAGTAGGAGCCCGGTGGTAAATGGCATGCACCATGTTTTTTATTAAGGAAAGCAGCAAAACAAGGGTGTACAATAGCTCATAGGTGGCAAAAGAAAAGAAACAAAACAAATGTATTAACCCAAAATAAAACAAGATCCAATGGGCCAAGAACTACAAACCAGAAGTTCATTGTAGAAGCCTACCAAACCAACAACAACCCAAAACCCAACTCAAGAGTGGGGAGGCACACCTTCAAGTAGAGGGGTTTTGGGGGGGATGGGGAGGACTTCCCCTTCTTCCTATGACAAACTATAGTCCAAGAAATACTACTATTAGGGACAACAAAAGAATCAAGTAGGGGGGTCCCTGCATGGTACCTATCTGCAACAACAACGGGCTACTATAGAACAACAGCCAAAGTGGATTCACCAATAGCGGACTGATGTGGTAGAATAGGAGAATGAGGAGTAGGAGCCTCAAGGACAAAGGATGCCACATCACTGGAAGTGAGGAGATTAGTAGAAGCTTCAATAGCAGTATGAGGCGCAACCTCATCCCGAGAGGAGACATCGTCCTGCTGAGAGGAGTCATCATAATCTGCAACATTGACAGTCAAGTGATCAGCAGTAGCATCCCTCCACCAGGTAGAAGCACCTTTGTGGTGAGAGAGAGAACAATCTGAAGCTAAGTGACTCATTGAGAAGCATCTCTGACAACGAAAGGGGAGGCCCTCATAATCCAATGATTGAGTCCATTGCCTATCTCCCACAATAAGAACCACATCCCCAGGGAGAGACATAGAGATGTCAATTAAATCCATAAAAATGTGGGAAAAGGTAGAATGACCCATGGAAGACATGGAATCATCAACCTTCAAAAATCAATCGATGGAGTTACCAATGGCCTCATAACAAGAGTGCTCCCAAAAGTGAAGAGGAAGATTAGGAAGGCGAACCCAAACCGAACACCCAAAAATAGGAGAAAATGAATGCTTATGTTTATTTAGGAAAGTCAAAAAAAATAAAAAAGTATTCTAAAAGAGGGTCTTTGAAAACATCATTTATAAGACCACAAAAAATTCATAAAAAGATTTTAGTTGCTATTTAAGCTACAAATGATATGGTTGCACTTATTCCCAATAGAAATTTAAGAATAAAATTTTGCTCTTTTTTTAGAATGCCTCTATTTTTCAACTGACATATACTATGTTGATATTTAATTCCTACCAACATTATACTATGTTGATATTTAGTTCCTACCAAACCAACCAATTTTTTCTTATCATCCTATGTTCAAAAAATAGTTCATCTAGTCATTATGTTGAAGTGTTATTACCCTACAATTCAAAAATAATTAATCTAGTCACTATGGTGAAGTGTATTTATTATGATTTCATATGGTATAAACAACTATTGTAGTAACTAAAAAATGGTTTACTCTCTCTTGGCCTAGATGCCATATGGTGGAATAGTAACATCGCTACTCTATTATAATAATATCTAAGTATAAAGTTGTTGTCATAGTTATTTTATATTAACATTATAATGCAACTGAGTGCAAATATTTTATCATCGATATTAAATATTTACTCTATTATAATACAATTGAATGCAAATACTCTATCATCCATATTACATATTGATTTTGTTATAATATAGCTCAATACATATATTTTGTCATATATATTCTATATTACCATTATTTTTATTTATACATACATATATATGCATATATATGTGTGTATACATACACTATTTTATTGCTCTTATAATACCTTTGTCTGTCAATAAATGAAATAATTATTGTATTTAATCAATGGACTAAGTGCATATATGACATTGAGCATCGCTATATAGAGAAATATGACAAGAATGTATAGGTGTATATATGTATACCTGCACACACACACACACACACACACACACACACACACACATATATAGCATCTCTAGAAAAAGTTATAAACATTGATTATTACCTACAAACAAAAATAATATCGAGTTAGATTGTCAAAAAGGTTTAAAACTAGTGAAAACTATTTTACAAAATAAAAGTAAACATAAAAAAATTGTAAGAGTTTGTTTATAAGATTTTAGTTTTGTGATAGTTAAAATAATACCTAAACATATACATATGCATACACATGCACATATACATATATAAATATATGTGTATACACACACTTATATAGAGGAGAGAGTATTTTATTTACCAATTCTTGCTAACTAGAATGAAACAAGTTTTTGTGAGTCAAAAAGATATACAAGAATGTATTTATGGGAAATATCAGAAATATTACAAAGGAGAGAGTATATGAGAAATATGCAATTCTATTTAAGAATATTCTCCAAACAATTTCTCATGAAAGAAACTCTTTATGTTCATATATATATACAAAAAATAATGTAAATTTTATGTGAATAAAAGTGTAAATTTTATTGATAGATAAATCTATTTACATGTCCATGAATTATATCTTAACTCAAATATAAAATGAGTTTATTTCCTACTGAGTAATTATAATGCCTACTTAAAGATGTGTATTTAATTATTTTATTTGAATATCTTCATTCATGTTATTATATTTAAAAAATATAGTAATTTTTTAATGAATAGTAGTTCGTTAAAAATTACAAATATACTTTGAAAATGCCCAAACTCTAAAACATTCCAAATTGCTAAAAGTATCCTATTTGAAATGCAAATGTAATCTTCATATGTAGCTACTCTCAAGAATCCAAAGAGTTCTTGTCCTTTTAACTCCAATAAACCGTTTGAGTTTCATCCACTAATTCCAAGAACCTAAGTTTTTGCCTTAGGTCTAGTAGTTGAAAGCAAGTGTTTGAACTAGGGTTAGGGGTTGTTGATCAATTCACCAAAAGATGCAAACTAATGAAATTACATGCCTTCTACAGAGGTTGAAGGCCTAGGATGGACCCATGCATGCTAAGATCCATTTAAAATATTTTCCAACATTCAAATTTGAGTCCACTAATGGCATACCTAGTCAACAATCATGATTGGATAAAATCATTTGTTCAAATAATGGGTGCCTAGGAAGAGGCATGTCTAAAGGAAAAGGCCTAAGGAAATTTGTACCAAAAGGATGCAATGGTAAGAGGGACCAAGGAATCAAGACTCAACTTTCCACTTAAAATTGTATACATTTGATGTGTTGGCATTATGTTCTTTGATGAGTTGAAGTTAGGGACTCAAGGAATGGGATGCTAAGATACCAAGGTGGAAGGGAAAGGAAAGGTCTACATGGATGAATAGGTAGAGAAACACGACATTACAAGGTCTCATGGCATTAAAAGGTACTGTTACCAAATTTTCACTTACAACTCAATCAAGTAGAGCATATTGTTTTAAATTGAGACGAGAAAAGGTACATTTCTGATGCAGGAGGCAATCTTGCATCAACCAAAAAAAAAACATTTCTTTTCAATTTGTTTCCTTTTTGCAGTTTCAGCATTTCTTTCTACATTTTCTTGCATTTTCTCACCGGATCTTGAGGAGTTCGATTTTTCTTGTCAACGTGATCATCTTTCCTTTCCCAAATCCATGGAATGTTTGGACATCTTACCGACAAGTTATCGATTCTGGATTTCGAGACAGTTTCTAGCTTAGAACATCAGAACCGCTTGGACCTATTTGCTCTTGGCGAATCTTGCGGATCCTTTTTGTAGCTTGCAGAGCTTCATCTCATTGATTCTAACATTCCTTGGCATGTGGCCACCCTTCCTTTTGGTCCACACTTCATCCTTTGGGTTTTCCGGAAGATTCTGTTTAGCGAAGGTTGACCTTATGGTTTTACATGTTTGATCTTGTTCATCAGTATTTGATCCTTCTTGGGTCGATACGGATCTCTCTTGATCATATAAATCAATGTAATTAAGCATTATAATTGATGGCTAAGAAGATAGAACAAATACCCTGTGATCTAGAGGTCCAAAGTTGACTGATTCTAGAATTGAGCATGTATGTAGTAGGCCAGTGAGCCGAATTTGAATCTTGTAGCCCGCATGTTGCTAGTAGATTGTAATCAATTTTCATGATATAATTTATTTAGTCCCACATTTCCTCCATCATATTATCTTGTTTCCGATGTGTTTTACTCATGTTACACTATCCAGATAGATCTCATTGAGGTCCCTACTGACCGAGACTACACCAAGTGTTATTAGAGCGAGATTTCATTCCATAGATTGTGTTGTCCTAAAGATTGTGTTGTAGGGTGGCAGATTGTGGATCTACCCTGCAGCTACATAGGACTGACATGAAGATGGTGTGAAGAGGAAATAGGAATGGTGGAGCGCATGGAAATGCAAACCCTATTGTGATGGAAATGTTGATAGGAATTACATCCCAATTAGAAGTTGTTGAGATAGCCTAGAGAAGAGATCGTCATGTTGAAGATGTGAGCGAAGATGAAGAAGAAGGAGCACCTGCAGATCAAGCAGCAAACCCACCAGTGATATATCTTGATGAAGAGAGGTTTTTGAGGGTTTTGAGTAGAATGAACACCAAACCACATTTAACCCCACTGAAATATGAAGGCAAGTTGGATTCGGATGAATTGATGGATTGGATCTCAAAGATGCAAAAGTATTTTGATTTTGAGAATACCGCGAAAGAGCGAAAAGTGAAATATTCTTGTACTAGGTTGAAAGGTCATGCATCTCTTTGGTGGGAACATTTGCAAGTTGATATATAAATAAGAGGTAAAGAGAACATCAATTCATGGGAGCGGATGGTTACCAAATTGAAATCAAAGTTTATGCTAGTTGATTATCAAGTAAACTTGTTCCAAAAGTTACAGAACCTGAAGCAAAAAGATTCAAGTGTGAAGGAATATACTAAAGCATTCTACAAGTTGAATATAAGATCCAGACATACTGATGATGAAGTTGAACAAGTTGCAAGATATTTGAAAGGGTTGTGGGTGTCTATACAAGATGAGCTTAGTTTGATCAAGTTGCAGAGAACTGAAAAAGCCTACCAATATGCCCTGAAAGCATAAGAGAAGTTGAACAAAAGACATGAGCAGAGACAAAGAGGTAGAGGCGGAAGGTTTTTTAGAGGAAGATTTCAAGGAGTAAGATGATATTTCAGAGGAAAAAGAACCTATGTAGATCAAAACAAAGACAAGGAAGTAAGCAAGGATGGTAGTTCATACCGAAAGGATGATAGGAATTTTTACCATAGAAGAGAACCTGATGGCTATCGGAATGGGGGTAATGTAAAGGATGACAGAAGACAAGAAAAGAGAGTGTTCAAAGGGACTTGCTTTAAGTGTGGAAGAGAAGGACATTGTGCATTAAAATGTAGGAAGACAAAAAAATACTGGAAGAACAACATTGGTGGAAGAAGACCCTACCAGATCAGCTAACAAACCAAAAGACGGAGAACTATTGATGATAAGGAGAGCTTTGTGTCATATTGGAAATGAGGAAAAACCTTTGCAAAGGAGAAATTTGTTCAAAACCAAATGTAAGGTATCTGGTAAGTGTTGTAAAGTCATTATTGATATGAGTAATTCGGATAATCTTGTTCTAGAAGAAATGGTGAATAACACCCTGAGCCTTATCAGATAGCATGGATTCAGGATGATCATAAGTTGTTAGTAAGTGAACAATGTTTGGTGAAATTGAAAATTGGGAATTATCATGATGAAGTTTTGTGTGATATGGTTGGCATTTGGCATAACTGATGCAGATCAAGTCATGCAATTGAAGTTGGATGACTGCACTGGTAATAGATAGAAGTCTATTTGTGATCAAGAGATTGATATTCTATGAATAGATGACATGATCAGTTATTTGTGTTGTCATTGTTGGCAACTGATGTTCTTGATGTTTTTTTTATCATCTAACTGATTTGGTTTACCGAAAGACAGGGTTTACAGGTAGTGAACTAAAGTCTGTGAAATAGGACTTTAACCGGTAAAGCAGAATTGTTTTGATTGGATACGTTGATTGGTGATGATTGGTGATTTGTGGTTTGGATGGTGAACTTGTATCATGGAAAGGTATCTGTGACCGGAACCGGAAATTATGATGATTACCAGAAGGCATGTTTCAAATTTATGATGAAGTTTTGCTAAGGTTTTAGTAGGATTTAAGGACCAATGAAGAAATCATCAAACCAGTAATGATTTTTGTTATGACACTGATCGACAACGAGTCTACTTAAAGTTGGTAACATGACACAACCCGCGTGAAAGATTTAATAGCTATTTTGGCATGATTTAAGGAAGATTTTCTTGGGAATCAGTGAAACGCTTAGTAGAGTGTTTTGAGGATAGAGATCATATTTTTGTGATGAGTTATGATCAATCAACGATTGATATTGCATTGTAATTTGTTGTAATGATGTAGATAGTGATCTACGATGATATTTTGTGATCTTATTATAAATTCATGATGTAATTAGGTTTTATGGCCAACCTAGTTGAGATAGCTATTTAGGTTGACACAGTTGATGTTTATTGTGTTGGTGGTCTTAGAGAATGTGTTAAGCCATCCAAGTGAAGTGTGAGATCTACCTGAGAGTTGTAGAGTGTTGAGTATAACTGGATTTGATCAAGCAAGCAGAGAAGTGCAAGTAAACAGATCATTTTCTTACTGTTGTTCCCTAACAGTTGCAGCGGGTTAAATCCTTTGACTGGGTAGGTTCTAACAGGCCTTAAACATTTAAGTGCCCTAACAGGGCAGCTCGCAAAAGAGTGTTAAATTCTCTCATTAGGTTGATCCTAACAGATCATCAAGCTCCTAATCAAGATGCAAGTAAAATCCCCTAACCGGGTGACTCCTAACAGGGTTTGCTCTTTACTAGGCGTATTGTAAGCTTCTAACAAGGCTAAGCAAGGTATACTTCAAAAGAGTACAAATATTTGTAGGTGCCAACTCCCACTGTGGTTTTTTCCCTATTTGGGTTTCCACATCAAAAATTTATGGTGCTCATGTGTGGAATGTTTTTCATGTGATGTTCTTGTTTATATTTCATTTCATGCATTATTTCTGAGACACCGGTTATGATGTTTTGTCAGAAGTTTATCAGAGGTTACCGGTACTGATAAGAAGTTGTTTGAGAAAGTATTTGATCTTATTGATAAGGTAAATGAATTGATAATTGATCAGGTTTGTATGATTACTTTGGTGGTGAAAGTTTTGGTAAATGATTTGATTAATGTGTTAAGAAAATATGATAAAGAGGTTATTAGATCTGATTACAAAAGCTGAGATATTTGTTAAATGATTTCAAATCCAAAATCAATTTGATTTAGAGTTAAAGTTTGAATTGGTCTTAGTACTGATTCACCCCCCCTCTAAGTAATAACCGGATCCTCATAGGATTAACAATTGGTGTTAGATCTTTGGTCCTCTATGTGCAGAAATCCTAACCACTTGAGAAAAAGATTCTGAGGAATTCAAGATGATGAAGAAAGAGGGTCCCAAGTTCAATAAGGATAACTACAAGATTTGGAAAGACATAATGAAGATCTACATAAAAGGTCTTGGTGCACAATATTGGAAGCAAGTTGAAACAACATATGTTGCTCCTACCACTACTCCTTTGACATTGAATGAACTCAGAGAATAGTAAGATAATATGCAAGCCCTAGAAGCTATTGTAAGTAATTTATCTGATTCAAAATATAACTGCAGGTGAGGTTTGGGAAAAGTTAGAGACAATCTATGGAGGAAATGAGCATGTTCAAAGAGCTAAAGAGGAAAGCTTGAGAGGAAATTTTGATGACATGAGAATGCTTGAAGGAGAGAATATTGGATAGTATGGTCAAAGAATGAAAGAAGTTGTTGGCGGCATTAAGAGTGCTTGAGGAAAAATAGAAGATGATACAATAGTAAGTAAAATGCTCAGAACTCTTCAACCTCAGTAAGCTATAAGAGTATCGGTAATCCAAGAACTTAGATCTATTTAAAAGGATAAGGTAACTCTAGATTCGTTGATTGGTAAGCTTACAGCTTTTGAGTTAAATAGTTTTAACAATAGAGTGACAAAATCTAATGAATCTTCTTTTAAAGCTTTTGTTACCAATTCATCTGCTAGAAAAGGAAAAGATATATGTCAAAATCATGAGTGCAAGACAAGTCATGGAAGCAACCAGGGAAACGAAGATAGTGAAGATCAAGTGATGGAACTTGAAGCATTTTTAGCAAAGAGATTACCAAGCCCCACTAGTAAGTATAGAGGAAAGCTACCTTTGAAGTGTTTCTCTTGTAATAAAATTGGTCATATTGCTGCTAATTGCCCTAACACCGATAACAAAGAAAATTTTAGAAGATTCAAAGGAAAGGGCAAGAAACATTGCTATGTTGCAGTAGATGAAGGTGTGACCAATGAGGATTCAGAAGAAGAAGATGACAATGAAGAAATTGTGTTTGTAGTTGTGATGGAAGAACTGTCTGATAAAAAGGCACTAGTATCTCATATGGAGAATGGTGATGAATGGATTATAGATAGTGGTTTCTCACAATACATGACCGAAGATAAAAGGAAGTTCATAACCCTTAATGAATTTGATGGAGGTGTTGTTAGATTTGGGAACAACTCTCCCTGCATAGTGAAAGGTAAAGGTTCAATCTCTCTAAATGGAAAATCTCTCTAAATGGAAACAGCAATGTTGATGATGTATTTTGGGTTGATGGTCTTAAGAATAATCTTTTAAGTATTGATCAGCTCAATGATAAAGGTTATTTGCTTGAGTTTAAGAGTGGAGTCTATAGAATTCTTAGAGGTTGGTGAACTTATTGCTACCGGGAAGCAAACTAGAGGTAACTTAATCCATTTGAACAATAATGTTAATAATTGTCTGGTTGCAATAATGGAAGACAGTTGGTTATGGCATAAGAGATGTTTCCATGTTAATTTTGATAATCTGATTAAGATAAGCAAGTCAAGTGTTGTAAGAGGATTACTCCAACTTGTTAAACTGGATAGTGTGATATGCAAAGATTGTCAAATCGGTAAGATGACTTCTATTTCTTTCAAGAGAAAGAATGGTATTTTTGACAATATTTTAGATTTGGTATATACTGATCTCTATGGACCTATGAGAACAAAGAGTTATTATGGTGATAGGTATTTCATGATCTTCACCGATGACTATTCTAAAACGATGTGGGTAACATTTTTTAGAGAGAAATCAGAAGCATTTAATAAATTTAAATCATTTAAAGCTCTGGTTGAGAAAGAAACTGGTAAGAACTTGAAGTGTTTAAGATCAGGTCAAGGAGGTGAATTCACATCTGATGAACAAGGTATAAAGAGATAGATGTCAGCTCTGAGGACACCATAGCAGAAAGGATGAACAAAACAATAGTTGAAGTTGCAAGAACCATGTTATTACAGGGTAATGTATCCAAAATGTTTTGGAGAGAAGTGGTCAGTACTGTTGTATACACTTTAAACCAGGTACTGGTAAAAAGAGTAACAATAAGACACCCTATGAGCTATGGTATGGAAAAAATCCTTGTGTTAGTTATTATAAAATATTTGGAAGACAATGTATTATCAAGAGAGATAACTACACTGAGAAGTTTGATGCAAAATCTGATGAGGGAATTTTCCTTTGTTACTCTTCTAAGAGTAAGGAATATAAATGTTACAATAAAAGAACTAAGAAAATTGTTAAAAGTGCTAATGTAAAAGTTGATTATTTATCTGATAAGTCTGAAGGTACAAGTAGATCAAACCTGAAAAGGATGATAGTGAGGAAAAGTTTGTGATCATGGAACCGAAAGCAAAGAATAATGAAGAACCAGCAAATGCAGAACTAGGTGCTCAACCGGTAAGCGATGACAGTGAGGAAGAAGATGAAGAACCTAATGAAGAAGATGCAGTTATGGCACAGGCAATACCTAGATATGTCAGATTGAATCATTCACAAGAACGGGTAATTGGTGATAAGAATGCAGGTGTGCAAACCAAGAGAAATATCTGAGAGAACTCATGTTTGATATCTACAATTTAACCCAAGACAGTTAAGGGAGAACTAAAGGATGATGACTGGGTTAAGGCAATGAATTAAGAATTAGATCAAATTGAGAAGAATCAGACATGTTCACTTGTTCCTTGATGGGAGGATAATAATGTAATTGGAACAAAATGAGTCTTCAGGAATAAATTGGATGAAGAAGGAAGGATTGTAAGAAACAAGGCAAGGTTAGTCTACAAACGGTATGCTCAAGAGGAAGGTGAAGACTATGGTGAGACATTTGCACCTATTTCTAGATTAGAAGGTGTAAGGAAGTTGTTGGCATTTGTTGTATATAAGCGATTCAAAGTCTACCAAATGGATGTCAAGTCAGCCTTTCTAAATGGGATTCTAGAAGAAGTATACATTGAACAGTCAGATGGATTTTCCTTGACTGATGATATAGACATGGTGTGTAAATTACACAAATATTTGTATGGTCTTAAGCAGGCACGGAGGGCATGGTATGAGAGATTACATGCACATTTGATCAAGATTGGATTCCATCGTACTAGTGAGGACAACAACATTTATTTGAAGACTGATGGAGACAAGATGCTGATAGCAGAAGTGTTTGTTGATGACAATTTTTGGTGGCAATGATGATATGTGTGTGGACTTTGTTGATATAATGAAAAAGGAATTTGAAATGTCTCTAATCAGTGAAATTAAGTTCTTTATTGGCTTACAGGTTCAACAACTAGATGGTGGTATCTTTATTTGTCAGACCAAGTATATCAAAGAGGTGTTGAAGACTTTCGGCATGGAAGACTTCAAACCGATAGGGACACCAATGGTGATTGGTTACAAGTTTTCAAAAGAAGATGATTCCCCTGTTGTTAGTGAAAAAGAGTACAAATCTATGATTGGCAAGCTACACTATGTTGTCCATAGCAGCCTGGACATTGCTCATGATGTTGGATTACAAGATAGATTTCAAAAAGAGCCTAAAGAGAGTCACATGGTGGATATGAAGAGAATTTTTTGGTATCTCGAAGGCATGGTAGACTATGGTTTATGGTATCCCTATAAAGGTTATTTTAGTTTAGATGTCTTTACTAATGTTGATTGGTTAGGTAATGTGGATGATCAGAAAAGCACAACCAGTGGAGGTTTTCTACTTGGAGGAAGATTAGTGGCATGGACAAGCAAGAAACAAACTTGTGTTTCTCAATATACATCTAAAGTAAAGTATGTAGCTACATCCATGAATTGCATGCAGGCAATATGGATGAGACATGTGCTAGAAGGATTCAAGATAGATATGTCAGAACCGGTGAATATCTATTATGATAATACAAGTGCAATCAACATTTCTAAGAATCCTATACTTCATGCTAGAACCAAGCACATTGAATTGAAGTATCACTTCCTAAGGGAAAGAGTTCAAGATAAGGAGGTGAAGATGAAATATGTCAAGAGTAAAGATCAGTTATTTGATATCATTACTAAGCCCTTACCAAAGGCTACCTTTGAGTTTCTTAGAGGTCAACTAGGGGTTAGACCCCTATACCGGAAGAACTAAAGTGATGGAGATCCATCAATCTTGTGGATTTCATGTTTATTTTTCACTAAGGATTGATGAAGGTGTCGGCTACTCCTTTGGGGAGCAAGTCTGATGTAAAATTCTAATTTAATACTCTGTTATAATTTTTCTGATTTATGTAGCAGAGATTATGGAAGAGGCTGCAACAGAATTGAAGACAAGTGATGCATTTACATCTTCGGCATTGTTGTCAAAGGGGAAGAAGAATAGAATAGAAATCAGATATGACAGACATGTGAGAAGTTGAAATATCAGATTGAGTGAAGCATTGGTTTAGGGGGAGATGACAAAAGGAGAACCGGAAGAGATGTGATCAGAGATGTGATATCGGCAAGCAAGTTGATGATGATGATGGTATTCTGATTGTATATCTGATTAGTGTTTCCATTGCCGTGCTCTGTGAAGTGTACATGTACCTGCAAACACAATGCACTCAATAAATTATTACAAGCAATGGTTAGTGAATTAAATCAAAGAAAGACAAAACCATAGCTAAGCGATCTATCGCCTCCTAGTAAATGCGAGTATGATTTTTTCTCTCAAATCTGGTTATGCAAATTCCAATGACTTGACTACACTTAAATGGAGGATTTAAATGATGAAGATGCATGATCTAGCAATGATAGCATGATTAAGCTACATGATTTCATGATTATTCTAGAAAATAAGCTAGAATGAAGATGCAATTAAGCTAAGATTGAACATGGTAACAATGCTAAGAATGATTTGCTAAGAGCTATATGACTATAATAACAATGCTTGAATGCAAATGAGATGAATCAATCAGGATGAAAAAATGATATGAAATTGGGACCCTTTGTGCTCCAAAATGGGGTCTATTTATAGGATTTCCCAAGGCTAAGGGTGAGGTGGCAGGAATCAATGGTCCAGATTGATTTGAAGTCATCAATGGTTAAATTGGAGGAGGTTGGAAAAGGGGTTGGATGAAAGGGAACGTATGTCATCTCTATGGTGACAAGTTTCAAGAGGCTTCTAGAAGGGGTTAGATGAAAGGGAACACTTAGTGACAAGTGTCACAAAGCTTCTAGAAGAGGCTGGATGAAGGGGGACATGGGTAAATGGAATGGGTTTAGAAGGGGTTAGGTTAGGTGGTTAAAAGTTAGGAGAATTTGAATTTAAAAATTCAAATAATAGGAAAAGGCTAATTAATTTCAACAACTCGTGAATTTGATTTGTTTTAATTAATTAGGGGATTTAGAAGAAATGATTTTGATGGGGGGAATTACTTAATCTGAATTAATTAATTAAAGGGAATTATTGAAATGAACCTATTAAATAAATCCTTAGATTTATTAATAAGTAGATGAAAAGGGGAAATTTAATCAAATTGCTTAGTGAATTCAATTAAATTGGGGAGGGAGAATAATTAAATAATTGCTTATTTAATTAATTATCTTCTAACCATTTTTAGGTGTATACATTTTGCCCCTCTTTGAAGTGAGGTGTGATGAGGTGTTGATTCAAAGAATAATTTCCTTTTGATGCTGATATTGGTTTGATAGGATGCCCCAACTCTTGATTGCTAAATTCTGGTATGATGATGGCCCCTCGAGAGATCAATTGAGATAATTGATCCTTGGATTTTTTGTGAAATTGATATCCCAATAGATTTGATTTGATCTCTGCAACTGTGTTTTGATGAAAATGTGAGTTCTTTTATTAGCTTGATTGCTTAGATTGGTAAGATTGATAAATCTTGATTGATTAGATTGGTAAGATTGAGATTCAGTCTGGTTTTAGGAAGGATTCATCCTATATAAGACAACGATGATCAAAGCGTCTGGTTTCAGGAAGGATTCATCCTGTATAAGACATGATCAGAACGTCTTGTTTCAGAAAGGATACATCTTGTATAAGACATGAATCAAAATCAGATCGTCTGGTTTCAGGAAGGATACATCCTGTATAAAACATGAGAAAATCGATTTAGATGTGATTGATTGATTTGATTTGATAAGGTTGATTAGATAAAGAACTAACAATTTGTTGATATCAAGTTGCAGAATTTTTTGGATATACTGATGTTGATTCTGTTGAGAGAGATAGCATAAGATTTGGGCTACGTCGATGATATCTGAAGAGATATGAGTTCATCATTCTAATTGTGTATACACTTGTGATGATACTTTGATGATTCCTGCAATAGATTTAACCTTGGTTAAAAGGGGCATGTAGGGTCCCATGCAATAATGAAATGCAAGCTAAAATGCAAATGAAAATGCAAAGCTACGACCAGACCAGTCACTGGATTATTTTGTATTTTTTGTCATCATTCAGATTTTTGAAATGTGGGAAGTGAGTGCAAACATCGATGGTATAATTAAACCATGATGGCCTGAGCACTTCTTTCCTGGATTTTGATATAGGAAGTTAGCACAAACATCGAGGTATAATTGAACCGAGATGACCTAAGTGTTGCTTGCGTCAAACAAGCAGTATTAATCATTTCAATACATGAATTGGAAATGTCTTCAATGATATTCTGATGATCATAACCCGAGACAAATTTGCACATATTAATGATTAATTTTCAGACAGCAGACAAGAAAAATATCATGTTTCTTCCTTGTTCCTCTAGTCAAAGACATCCTCGAGTCACTCAGAAATCATGATAGCGAAAATCAATATAGAAAAGTTAAACAATCATGTTAAAATCATTATCCAAAAAGATATTATCCACTGAAAAGTGTGTGATGTGCTTAGAGTGACTTTGTGATAGCTTGATAATTGATAGTTTGATCTCGTGTTCAACGTTGTATGTGTCTCAGTTTTCGCTTAAAAAGAGTTGTCTAACTGTTGTTCTACCTGTTTGATTTAGCTCAAAATGATCAAGATTTTTCCCCAAGCCTAGAAACAAAGTCATTATGATATATCCAATGATCCAAACCATGGTGAGAGAGTAGTTGCAATGCCCGAGTATGTACAAAGGTTTTATGATGATCAACGCTGATGGAAAATGAATGCAAGCGGAAAGATGCATGATCTAATAGATGGAAGAGCTAGCTAATAGATAGCGCCTGTTTGCCAGGTTTTCACTATCTGTTTTTATTGCACTTTTTCTCATATTTGATTTTTTTTTTTCTTTTGCTTTTTCATTGTTTTTTATTTTTCTAATTTTTCACTATTTTTTATTTTTCTGATTTTTCACTGTTTTTTATTTTTTCTGATTTTTCAGACATAAGATTTCTTCAGGTGCATGCTATTGATGGGTTCTTCAAGTTGATCTTCATCTTGTGTTGATAGTTGATATGCTCCTGATTCGAATACTATTGTGACCACAAATGGACCTAACCAGTTTGGTTCAAATTTTCCTTTCTTTTCTCGATCTGTCTGGTTGCGTGGATTTTCCTTTAGTACTAGTTCCCCCACTTGAAAGATTTGTGGTTTAACCTTATGATTATAGCTCCAGCATATTCTTTGTTGATATACCTTTAGATGATCAAAGGAATTTTGTCTTCGTTCCTGGATCAGTTCTAACTCTTGTAGTCTAGATACTCGTTGTTCTTCATCTAGGATGAGACCTTTTAGTGACACACATAGAGAGGGTATCTCTACTTTGATTGGCAATATTTCTTCTGATCCATATACGAGAGAGAAAGGTGTGGCACATGTTGGTGTGTGGATACTGGTACAGTAAGCCCATAGAGCAGGGTTTAGTTGAATATGCCAATCTCTTCTGGCATCGTTTAGGGTTTAGTTGAATATGCCAATCTCTTCTGGCATCGTTCATTGTTTTTTTGAGGATTTTCATAATAGTTTTGTTAGATGCTTCTGCCTGCCCATTTCCTTGTGGATAATATGGTGTGGAGAATTTGTACTGGATTTTGAACTTCTCACATAGCTCTTGTACATCCTAGTTCTTGAATGGTCGCCTATTGTCCGTGATAATGGTCATTGGTATTCCATAGCGACAAATGATATAATTCAAGATAAATACAGCAATTTATTTTTCTGTGCTGTTTGTGAGAGGTACAGCCTCAATCCATTTTGTAAAATATTATGTAGCTACCAGGATGAATTTGTGACCATTAGATGAAGAAGGATTTATCTTTCCTACCAGATCAAGACCCCATTGACAAAAAGGCCAAGATGTTGCTAAAGCATGAAGTTCTTGTGCTGGTGCATGAATCAAATTCCCATGGATCTGATATTGTTTGCATGTTCTAGCTATTAGAAAAGAATCTCATTCCATAGTACGCCAATAATAGCCCAAGCGTATGAGTTTTTTCGAAAGGGTAAGACTGCTTGAATGGGTGCCACAAATATCGTTATGGACTTCATGTAAGGCCTTCTCAGATTCTTCTTGTTCGAGACATCTTAAGAGAGTACCATCTAGACCTTGTTTAAACAGGATATCCACGACGAGAGTAAAATGGGAGGATTGGCGAATAAAGTTTCTCTTTTGGTTCTTCGATAAATCGGGAGGTAATGTATTGTCTTCCAGGTATGTGTAAGTTTGGTCATAGCGGGAGGAATCATGTCCAATAAGTTGACAGATGGTTTGGGAATCAGGACAATTAAAGGCGGGATGAAACAACTCTTCTACCAGGAATTCATAACGCTGTTGATTTTCCTGTGTCTACATTAGAGAAGCAAGTGTAGCCGTGGCGTCTATTGCTTTGTTGTCATTTCTTGGAATCTGTTCAAAATTTATTACTACAAAGTATTTCTTGATATCCTCCACTATCTTTTTGTAAGGCATGAGTTTGTCATCTTTTGTTTGATAGTCATCATTGATTTGATTAATGACGAGTTGAGAGTCTCCAAAGACCTGAAGTTGTGTGATGTTCCATTCTATAGCCATTTTGATACCTGTTACCAATGCTTCATACTTTTCTATATTGTTTGTGCACAGAAAGCTTAATTTGTATGCTTTCAGGATTGTATGACCTTGTGGTGTGATGAATAGAATTCCTGCTCCTAATATTTGTTGTGTATATGAACCATCAAAGTATTATTGTCGTTTTTTTGTTGTGATTGTTAGGATATCAGCATCAGGAAACTCAATCTATAGAGGATGGTCATCTTGAAGTGGTGTTTCTACTAGTTGGTCTGCAATAACTTGTCCCTTGATAGATTTTCTGTCAACATATTCGATATCAAACTCGCTTAGAATCATGATCCATTTTGCTAGTCGTCCTATCAATGTGGCTTTCCTGAGCAAATACTTCAGAGGATCGATTTTAGCTATTAACTTGATGGAGTGAGATAGTAAATAGTGTCGTAGTTTTTGAGAAGAAAAAACTACTGCCAAGCATGCTTTTTCTATTGATGAATAATTGATCTCGTATCCTACTAGTGTTATGTTGATGTAGTAGATAGCTCATTATTTTCCTTCATTATCCTGTTGTGCAAGCAAAACTCCTAATGATGCTTTAGTGGTTGATACATAGAGTAACAATGGCTTTCTTGGAATTGGTGACATTAGAACGGTTGGTTGCATGAGATATGCCTTGATCTTGTTGAATGCTTCTTCACATTGATGGTCCCACTTGAAATGAACATTTGTGTGCAATAGATGTGTAAATGGTTGACATTTATCTACTAGTTGAGCAACAAATCTTCTAATTGATTGGAGTTTTCCTTGGAGTGATCTTAGTTGACTGATATTCTTGGGAGATGCCATTTCCATTATTGCTTTAACCTTAGCTGGATCCACTTCGATACCTCTAGCTGAAACAATGTATCCCAATAGCTTTCCTGAAGTTACACCAAAGGCACATTTCTTAGGATTTAGCCTTAGCTTGTATTGTTCTAACCTTTCAAAGATCTTTTCCAGTATCTCTATATGTTCTTCTCTATTGTAGGATTTAGCTAAAATGTCATCCACTTAGTCTTCCATGAATGTATGCATCATGTCATGAAATATAGTTGTCATAGCTCTTTGATATGTAACACCTGTGTTCTTTAATCCAAATGGCATGATGTTCTAGCAGAAAGTACCCCATGGACATGTGAAAGTTGTCTTTTCTTGATCTTCAAGTGTTATTTTGATCTGATTGTATCCGTAGAAACCATCCATTAGAGAAAACATGGAGTGTCCAGCAGTTAAATCTACAATGATGCCGATGTTAGGTAAAGGAAAGTCATCCTTTGGACATGCATTATTAAGATCTCAGAAGTCTGTGCATATTATGGTGCTTTTATCTAGTTTTGAAATAGGAACAATGTTGGATACCCATTGAGGATAAGCTATAGGTCTGATGAATCTGACATCCAGTAATTTCTTTAGTTCTGCCTTGACTAGAAGAGCAATATGCGGATGCATTTTCCTTAACTTTTGTTTGACTAGTTTGGCTCCTGGACTAACATTCAGGTGATGCATAATAAGCTATGGATCTAATCCTAGCATGTCTGCATATGACCAAGCAAAATTGATTTGTTGTCGTTTGAAGAATTCCACATATTGTTGCATTTCTTCTTCTGATAAAGAAGTCGTTGGATGAAGAATCTTTGGTTGCTCTGTTGTGCCAATGTTAACTGCCTCTATTGGTTCGATCAAAATGGATGACCTTTCTTGATAGTGCTCAGGTAAAGTATCAAATCTCCCATCTTCCGGTGCCTTGAGGAGGTTTTCACCGTTAGATGTATCCTTTCTTTTTACTTTTTCCGGATCTAATGTTTCCAATAAATGGTTTTCAGCATTAGACTTGATATTCTTTTCTTTATTTTCACTTTTGCGACTAGGAGATTTGGCACCCACTTGATTGGAAGATGCGCTGCTAACATTCCTAGTGAGAGTTGTTATGGGTTCGATTGCGTTAAGATATATAGATATAGCATGGTCATTTGGAAAGGTATCAATGGCATATGTCCTTCATTTTCCCAATCAATCAGCTTAGGGTGGATTAGAGGTAGAGGGTCTTCAGGTTGGTATGTTTCGAGGGTTTCAAGGGTCATGATGGATGTATCAAAGTTTTCAATATGTATGCCGCTATCTATAACAGTACTCTCATCAGAATGACCTCGCATAAGAAGTTCCTGATCGTCCTCGATTAAGTCCAAGTTAGCCAAATGTGATTCTGATTCAAGTAGGCTAGTTCCTGATGTTTGTCCTGCATACCTGTGAACTATATCGACTTCTATATCTCCTTCAAAGCAATTTTCTTCAGTTGATTCTTCGGAGTGATAGGAATCCCATTCCCATTCATTAGAATCTGTATCACTTTCATCTTGCAATCTACAAATTTGGTCATATAGCATTTCTTTCGCTTTTCTGGCTATACTTTTCCTTCTTTCATATTCAACCTCTTCAGGACTGAGATTGAGTTTTGTCAAATTTTCTATGAGTTCTCCTCGACTTATATTAGCTTTCTTGTTTTGATTGAGATTTAATGTTGCTTAAGAAATGTTTTTAGTTTATTTTTCTTGTTGATTTGAAGCTTGCGCTTGTTGCTTAGCTGATTTTTCTTCCCTTTCAATTGCTAGTTGTTCTTGTCTGTTTTCATATTCCTCTTGTTGTTGACTAAAAGATGTGTCTTCTGGTAAAGTAACTTCTCCATACCCTAAGCCTATTTTGTCATTGGTCTGTTGAGTGTAAGGTTGAATAGGTTGTAAGATACCTTCTTTTCTTTTTCCTATAGGACTTATTCCGGTATATCCCATTCTTCTAAGAATGTTAAATCCTTTTCCATACTTTTTTGTAGGTATTGTGATATTGTTGACCTTTTGTTGAACTTCTTCATCCTTGTATAGCCACTGTAGCACATCTTTGTCTTTTGTCTCCTTTGATAAGGTTCCAGCACTAACAAATGCTCCATCAAATATCGGAAGATGTTTCACAATTGGTTTTTGTTTAGAGTTTGATGGTTTTCCAAAGGATTTAGGAGAAAGTGGTAATTGTGATATTGAATATTCTTTGTTCCCTCTATCTCTTAGCTGCATTTGTTTCTCCATGCTTGATAAAATAGATGCAAATATTGTTCCTTGGATTGTTTTTTTTAGCATTGTTGCCTCCCTATTATGTGGAACAATTACTTCTTGAGCCATTTTTAGATTGTTGCAGTATTGGAATGGATTTGCATCTGCAGAGATTGTGATTTCTTGCCCATTGTAGGGAAATTTTACACACTGGTGGTATGTTGATGGGACAACTTGCAAGTCATGTATCCAGGGTCTTCCCAAGAGTACATTATATGATAAGTCCAAGTCTAGAACTTGGCATGTTGTGTCTTTTTGTAAATGCCCACTCTGATGGGTAGATTCACAATTCCCTTGGAGGAACGTTCTTCTTCATCATAGGCTTTTATAGTGATTCTTTTCTGGACATCAACTACATCTTCTGAATATCCCAAGGCATGAACAAGACTCAATGAGAAATTATTTAGGCCAGCTCCGCTATCTATTAGAACACGCTTAACTCGCGTTTTGTGAATGAGGACTTCAATATGCAAAGGAGCGTTGTGAGGGTGTTGCAAGGACATGTCGTCTTCTTCAGTGAATGATAAGCAATGAGGGGTTGTGAGGTGTCCCACCATGGTTTGGAATTGATCGATATCAATATCTTTAGAAACTGTTGTATCTACTAATGCTCGTTCTATAATTTCTTTGTGTGCAGGTGAAAGTTTTAACAATTCTAAGATGGATATTTGTGCGGGTGTTTTCTGCAATTGCTCCACTAGATTGTATTGTTTGGTAGTGGATGATGTGTTTGTTGTAGGACCTGGAAAAACAACTTTGGCTTTGCTTCTTGTGATAGCATGAGCATGTTCTTGATTTTGTTTTTCTTTAACTACAGTCACGTTTACCACGTTGTCATATGTATGAGTGTAGTTTACCTTCTCTTTACCTTTGCCATTGTTTGTTGTTGATGATTCACCTTTCTCATAGTTTGGAAGCGGAGTCTTAAAATTTGTATGAGATTCATTTGTTGTATTTCCATACACTATTATTACTGCATTATCAATCATGTCTTGTATGATATGTTTCAACTTCTGACAACTATATGTGTGATGTCCCTAGTTTCAAAGGAAATCGCAATACTAATTATCATTCCACCAAGGTGGTTTGATTTGAGGTTCGTAGTTCCTTTCTTTTGGTAAAGTGATCAATTTGTTTGCGAGAAGTGTCTTTAGTGCAGATCCAAGGGGTTCACCAATGTCTGTAAATTGTCTTCGAAAGAAATTTTTAATAGTTTCTCTTTGGTGATTGTTGTTTTGCTGAGTCGCTACTGAGTGAGTGGATAAATTAAAAACCGATTGTTTTGGTTTCACATTGTTGTTATCCACTATTCTATCGTTGACGACATTTCGATTTCTATTCCAAAACTTTGGCTTGTCATTGTGATTGTTGTTATTATTGGTGTTAGGAGGATGGACTCCTTCTTTGTATATTTTCAACTCACCTTTCCTTATCATGGCTTCCTCCATTTTGATTCCATTATCAATCATTTTTCCAAAACTTTGATTTCCTTGCATTTTTAAGTAATAACTCATTTGATCATTTAAGTTATCAATGAATATGTCCATTTTTTCGTATTCTAGCATTGTACGAGGATACCGCGAGGTTAACCGTCTCCATCTTTGTAAAAATGTCATGAAAGGTTCTCCAGCCTTTTGTTTGGTGTTACATAGGTCTAGCATTGTTACTTCATGTTGTATTTTGTAAGAGTATTGTGAAACAAACTTATCCACCAATTCTGAAAATGATCTGATTCTAGATGGAAGTTTGGAGAACCACTCCATAGCTAGCCCAGTTAAGCTTTTCGAAAATAATCTCATTAAGTAGGTATCCTCATGTGCAAACTCCATACTCATTGTGCAAAATTCTCATATATGATGTTGAGGATCAGTGCTTCCATCATATTTTTCGTATCTAGGAGTTTCAAAACCTATAGGAAATGGTATCATGTTTAGGTTTCTGTCAAATGGATAAGGATAGATTTCTTGAAGTGAGTATCGTCAAACATTTCCTCTTTGCATATCTTGAATTTGTGTTTGCATTGCTTGTAGTTGTTGTGTGAGAGTTGCGATAGGATTATCAACATGACTTGTTCTTGCATGACCATGATTTTGTATTCTAGGAGGATTTGGATCTCTTCTTGTTTCATCTCTACCCCTTCTTGTATCTTCATTGGATTGAATTTTATTCAAAATTTCTACTTCATCTCTTTTGGGTATGTAAGTTTCTTCATTGGTTCTGGTGTTATTAGGGATTGACATGTCATTCATTTTGGGACCAAATATATCCTCATATTGTTCGTTATTAGGAGAATCACTTTTCTTTTGTGTCAATTTGTTTACATCAAAATCTTGGGGAAGTGTAGCACCAGATTTGGCTAACATTAGGAAATATTTTTCTTTTTCTTCTTCCAACAATTTCTGCATAAATTTATCAAATTGAGGATCCTTTTTGATGTCTCTGATGTTTTGTTCTGTTATTTCTCCTTCAACTTGTATTTCATCTTCATGTTCCATGATTATATGTTCTTCAATTGTTTTCAATGTTTCGATTTCAGTCTCTGCGATTTTTCGTCTCTGAGCTTTAGTTAGAACGAGCATACATGTGTGTTAGATATTGTGCTAGAATTCAATTGTCCAAAAGTTTTTTTGGGTAAGTGATCAATTGTCAAGGTAGATATGCTAGAATGATATGACACGATAAAATGATTCAAGTGTTTAAAAGTTTGCAAGTTTTTTGATCTTCGATTTAGGAGTGCAATGATAGTGATTTGATAAGAACCAAGTCCAGTAGGAATGATATATCTTACGATGTGGGACAAGATTATCCTAACCAAACATTTCAGTTTCGTGATAAAGGATGATTGATCCTGATGAGAAACTATGTTTGAGTGATCAGTTTACCAAAGAGGGTGATAATGCACTTTGAGATGTTTAGATCTTGAACTTGTTGAGGATAAACACTTTGAAAATCTTAAGGGGTTTATCTTCTAGAGTCTGATTTTGACGGATGATAACTTGACCAAGCTAACAAAGGAGAGAATCCAAGCACAGATTGACAAATAATAGGTGTCTATGTTTACTGCAAATTGATCAAGCAGAAATGAAAAATCAGAAACAGGCATGCAGGATATAGCTCTAGACTGGCAAATGTAGATTTTCGTACGACAAGATATGAAGCTGAGAACGACAAAACTTACAAGACCATACAACAAATCAGAAATTTTATGTAAAAAGTAGTATTTTATACAACACATAATGTTGTGTAGTAAGACACGGAATTCTGTGTAGTACTACACAAGATGTTGTGTAGTACGACACAAGATTCTATGTAGTACGACAAAAGATTTTATGCAAACAGGTTCGTACGACAGAGAACCTAACTCGTACAACTAAGAGCAGGACAGAGATGAAAATGTTTGTTTGGTTGAATTTTGATAACTGAAGTTTAATGTTTTGCTTATGTCTTCCAGTTTTTGGATGTTTGATTTGTCAATTTAGGGATGAATACACAGCAAACACATAATATGATAAGTGACTCCAAGCATGCTAAACCCTAAGGAATTTGGCTGAGAATGAAAAGCTTTGCTTGCTGACTTAGGTACACACCCAATAGCTAATCAGAATACGGTCGTTGAGCATCACACAATGGATTTTCAACGTCGTATTATCCGACTCCAAACGCTAATGGGGGCATGATATGGAAAGTGTCTTGGGAGAGTTACTATCTCTCTTGCACAAAGATTATCACCCTTTCAGAGGTGAATCAGGTAGCTTCTATTTTAACTGGCACTAGTAAGGGATTTGTTTGGCATGTCGGGGTATAAACTCAATTAAGAGGTCTCCCAGCCTTGAAAACCAAGGTTTGATATACCCGAAGGTATGGAGGAGAGCTATTCCCGAGCACTGGCATTGCTTTGATTTTCATCAAAAACACATTTATTTTATAGTGGGTTCGATTACTTGGCGTTAGTCGTTCCCCTCTCACTGGCCTTAATGGATAAGAGTTATTACTCCTCGGGAGGGAAGGCCTGCTAAAGAAATGAACTAATGAAAGCAAAAGATGAGTCTAGCTTTATGATCACCTAAGAAAGGTGAGAATATACTCGCCTATCATCAAAGACACGAAATACATGATTGTTCATTTCCTTTAGCAAAATTGAAGTGTGCCTAGAAAAGTTTAATGAATACACAAAGTTTAGTCGGATTCATAGGCAACCTGCAAACTAGGTCCATTAGTAGTCATTGATTGGTTTTTGAATTATATCTTTGACAAGCGTATCTTCATCAATCATCCTGCAGAAAAGAGTTAGGCTGCCAAAAAGCTCACAAACAAATCAGGGTTAGCATTAGTGAAGTTCGAATTAAAATCAAAAAACCCTAACATGCAGTCTGTTAAAAATCACAAAGACAGAGACTCGTATGACACAATTTTCCAGTTAGCACAACACAACTTTAGATTTCGCATAGAAACCAAAATGTACTCGTACGACTTATGATTTAGCAGCTAGAAATTTGTATGGCATGAATTTAACTCTTGTACCAAAAAATAGTTCGTACGACACAGGATTTACTAGTCATAAATTCGTACGACATGCATTTAGACCTCGTACGACAGGGATAATGAGTTCATACGACATAAGATGAGGTTTCATACCAGACTAAAAGGTAGTTCGTACGAGTTGGAAAATCAACTCGTACAACATTCTGATTCTGTCCCGACAGAGATGGACATTTGTTGAAGGTTGAGAGGCCAAAAATGATGATTTCTGCCCCACGGTGGGCACCGAAATGTCGTGCTCTATGAAGTGTAACTGTACCTGCAAAAACAATGCACTCAATAAATCATTACAAGCAATGGTTAGTGAATTAAATCAAAGAAAGACAAAACCATAGCTAAGCGATCTATCGCCTCCTAGTAAATGCGAGTATGAATTTTTCTCTCAGATCTGGTTATGCAAATTCTAGTGACTTGACTACACTTAAATGGAGGATTTAAATGATGAAGATGCATGATCTAGCAATGATAGCATGATTAAGCTACATGATTTCATGATTATTCTAGAAAATAAGCTAGAATGCAGATGCAATTAAGCTAAGATTGAACATGATAACAATGCTAAGAATGATTTGCTAAGAGCTATATGACTATAATAACAATGTTTGAATGCAAATGAGATGAATCAATCAGGATGCAAAAATGATATGAAATTGGGACCCTTTGTGCTCCAAAATGGGGTTTATTTATAGGATTTCCCAAGGCTAAGGGTGAGGTGGCAAGAATCAATGGTCCAGATTGATTTGAAGACATCAATGGTTAAATTGGAGGAGGTTGGAAAAAGGGTTGGATGAAAGGGAACGTATGTCATCTCTATGGTGACAAGTGTCAATGTTAGAGTATTCGGGTATGTACTTGATTAATTAAACATTCTTTGTTTAATTATTTAAGTTCCCTTTATCTCTTTTACACTTAAGCTAACTTTAGGTGCATATAATTAATTATTATGTGCAAACCTAGTTTTTCCCTTTTAGGGTTTCTTGACCTATTAAAGGTTGAGTTCTTTCTTTTCATTGTAAAAATCACATTACATATTTTTGTGAATATTGAGCTCTCCCTTTTTTAGCATATTCTCTGTGTTTTGTATGTTCTTCAGATTTTGCTTCATTGCTTCTCCTTGTAACAGGTTATTCGGCTTGCAGAAGATCTTCAGGCTCCTGTGATGTTGTATTTTCTCAACTCCTATATGGTATCAGAGCTCAGATCTGCAGCTACCTGTTCTTGTTTTGAGATTTTTGGCTTTGGAAGCAGATCTGGGGTTTCAGGAATTTTTTATGTACCTAGGGTTTGAGTTTTTTTTCTGAGCACTTTGGGCCCAAACGGACCTCACCATCGTGCTTAGAAGGCCCGAAAACCCCTATGGTCATATAAAATTCGACCTATTTTGGTTCCTGATCCTTTGGGAGCAACTTTTTCTCAGATCCAGGTCGTACGACCCTGGCATGCAAATCGAGAAAAAAATTCAAAAAAAAATAAAAAATTGCCTTTTTATGGCATGCAAGCCGAAATTTGCTTTTAAAAAAAAAAATTATTAAAAAAAAAGATGAAAAAAAAAAGGGGGGGGTTTGTTTCTTTTTAAGAAAAAAAAAAAAATTTGGCAAAGTTTTTGGGGGCCCCCACGGTACCCAGGGTACCATGGGGCCCCTGCGTTGCTGCAGGTGTCAGTACGGCGCACGGATACTGACCTGCATCCTTGGGCCCCGCGCCTGCCTGTCCCCGGACCCCGGCCCCTACCGGCCTCGGCTTCCGCTCCCGCCGGTCGCTTCTCCCCGTCAGCCGCTGTCCGCTCGCGCTGGTCGCTTCTCCCCGTCGGCCGCTGTCCGCTCCCGCTAGCCGCCGCTTCTCCCTGCTAGCCGCCGCCACTCCCTGCGCCCGCCGCCTTCCGCCGCCCCCTACGGCCCCCACCTGCCTGCGGCCCCAGCTCGCCGCTCAGTTCCCGGCCGCCGCTCCGGCTCCCTGGTTTTTTTTCCAGCCGGCCACTGCTCCGCCACCCAACCGCCGCCCAGCCACTGGAGCACTGCCCGGCCGCCACCGGTGCGCCACCCACTGGCCATCGGACCACCAACAAGCAACCAGACCCCCTTTTTTGGCTTTTTCAGGGGGGGGTTTGGTTTTTTGGCCCTATCTTGGGCATACGGAGTCGGATTTTGGCGAACGAATAGGCGTCGGAAAGCTGGTTCCGAGGCCGACCTCATGGTGTTGGTAATTTATTCCAATTTTTTTGTTTGACTGTGTTTTTTTACAGTCAAAATGAGGTCTCTTTTTTGCACTCCGGGAGACGTAGAATGAGCATCCGACCTCCGTTTTTTGAAAACTTTATATTTTCGGAAAGCGTGTTCTATGTACTTTCCAGAAATATGATTTTTTTTTCCAGATTCTGCTCTATGAATATTTTATTCAGTTTTTTTCTTTTCAGCACTCTGGTGGATATCGTGGTTGTTTCAGGTCCTGGGATCTCTTTTCTGAGTAGGGTGTCTCTGTTTTGATTCTAGTTTCTATTTCCAGTTTTCTTATCATTTTAGCTTGTAATTATGCAAACGCACTGAGATAAAGTGCCATCCTGCATTGTTTACTTGGAATCTTGCATATCTTGTGTCTTGTTGTACATGCACTGTTGATCAAGTGCCATGAGGGGGTTGATGTTTGTCTTTGTTTGCCATCTTCCTTTGTCAAGTGAGTGTTCCTTCCATGACATTCGCCTCATGATGATGTGTCTCAGCACCTTTGATGTTCTTGGTTCTTCATCATGCAGTTGTTTTTGGCTGTCCTTTTCAGTGTTCCTGTTCCTCTCCCACTTCCGCATTATGGGGAGGTTTATCCTATTGGTTCTAATGCTTCCATGGTTCGATTGATCAGCTCTTCAGGCTTTGGTTTCTCATGCCATCTGTATCTTCGATTTCAGTTGTTCTGTCTTGTTTGCCTCCTAATTCAAGTAGTGTCATTTGAGGGCACTCATGTAGATTACAGTCTTCTCTACCTGGTCATGTTCTAGTTCAGTGGATGTTCTTCAGATCAGCAGTTATTCTTCGACAAAGTTTGCATGTTCTTCATGCTTCAGTGGTGTTCTTTTATCTCTTTTTGGAGAGGAGTTTTTTCCCAATGGGTTTTCTCCTTTGTCTCCGTTTCATAGAGATTTCATTGTATTTGGGTACCTGATCAGGCCTTGTTGTCGGGACCCATCTTTATTGCTTTCAGTAGCCATTCTAGGTTTTAGCTTCTCCCTAAGTCTAGCTTAAGGGGGGGTGTTAGAGTATTCGGGTATTTACTTGATTAATTAAACATTCTTTGTTTAATTATTTAAATTCCCTTTATCTCTTTTACACTTAAGCTAACTTTAGGTGCATATAATTAATTATTTTAATTAATTATTATGTTCAAACCTAGTTTTTCCCTTTTAGGGTTTCTTGACCTATTAAAGGTTGAGTTCTTTCTTTTCATTGTAAGAATCACATTACATATTTTTGTGAATATTGAGCTCTCCCCTTTTTAGCATATTCTCTGTGTTTTGTATGTTCTTCAGATTTTGCTTCATTGCTTCTCCTTGTAACAGGTTATTCGGCTTGCAGAAGATCTTCAGGCTCCTGTGGTGTTATATTTTCTCAACTCCTATAGTCAAGAGGCATCTAGAAGGGGTTAGATGAAAGGGAACACTTAGTGACAAATGTCACAAAGCTTCTAGAAGAGGCTGGATGAAGGGGGACATGGGTAAATGGAATGGGTTAGGTTTAAAAGGGGTTAAGTTAGGTGGTTAAAAGTTAGGAGAATTTGAATTTAAAAATTCAAATAATAGGAAAAGGCTAATTGATTTCAACAACTCATGAATTTGATTTTTTTTTAATTAATTAGGGGATTTAGAAGAAATAATTTTGATGGAGGGAATTAATTAATTAAAGGGGATTATTGAAATGAATCTATTAAATAAATCCTTAGATTTATTAATAAGTAGATGAAAAGGAGAAATTTAATCAAATTGCTTAGTGAATTCAATTAAATAATTGCATATTTAATTAATTGTCTTTAGACCATTTTTAGGTGTATACAACCATCAATGCCAAAGGGGAGATTGTTGGCATTTGGCATAACTGATGCAAAAAAAGGTCATGCAGTTGAAGTTGGATGACTACACCGATAAAGGATAGAAGTCTATTTGTGATGAAGAGATTGAGATTCTATGAATAGATGACATGGTCAGTTATCTGTGTTGTCATTGCTGGCAACTGATGTTCCTAGTGTTTTATTTTATCATCTAAGTGATTTGGTTTACCGGAAGATGGGGTTTACCAGAAGATGGGGTTTAGTCTGTGAAATAGAACTTTAACCGGTAAAGTAGAATTATTCTGATTGGATCAGTCGATTGGCGATAATTGGTGATTTGCGGTTTGGATGGTCAACTTGTATCATGGAAAGGTGTATGTGATCGGAACTGGAACTTGTGATGATTACTAGAAGGCGTGTTTCAAATTTATGATGAAGTTTTGCTAAGGTTTTAGTAGGGTTTAAGGACCGGTGAAGAAATCATCAAACTGGTAATGATTTATGTTATGACGATGATCGATAGCGAGTCTACTTAAAGTTGGTAACATGGCACAACCCACGTGAAAGATTTAATTTGGCATGATTTAAGGAAGATTTTCTTGGGAATCGGTGAAATGCTTAGTAGAGTGTTTTGAGGATACAGATCAGATTTCTGTGATAAGTTATGATCAATCAATGGTTGATATTGCATTGTAATTTTTTGTAATGATCTGGACAACGATCTACGATGATCTTTTGTGATCTTATTGTAAATTCATGTTGTAATTAGGTTTTGTGGCTGACCTAGTTGAGATGGCTATTTAGGTTGACATAGTTGATGTTTATTGTTTCAGTGGACTTAAATAATATGTTAAGCCATCCAAGTGAAGTGTGAGATCTGCTTGAGAGTTGCAGAGTGTTGAGTATAACTAGATCTGATCAAGAAAGAAGAGAAGTGCAAGTAAACAGATCATTTTCTTACTTTTGTTCCCTAACAGTTGCAGCAGGTTAAATCCCTTGACCGGGTAGGTTCTAACAGGCCTTAAACATTCAAGTCCCCTAATAGGAAAGGTCTTAAAAGAGTGTTAAATCCATTCACGAGGTTGATCCTAACAGATCATCAAGCTCCTAATCAAGTTGCAAGGCAAATCCGCCAACCGGGTAACTTCTAACAAGGTCTGCTCTTAGCTGGGTGTATTGTAAGCTTCTAACAAGGCTAAGCTCCTAACATGGTGTACTTCGAAAGACTACAAATATTTGTGGGTGCCAACTCCCACCGTGGTTTTTTCCCTATTTGGGTTTCTACATCAAAAACTTATGGTGTTCATGTGTGGAATTTTTTTCATGTGATGTTCTTGTTTATATTTCATTTCATGCATTATTTCTGAGACACCGGTTATGATGTTTAATCAGAGGTTACCAGTACTGATAAAAAGTTGTTTGAGAAATTATTTGATCTTATTGATAAGGTTAATGAATTGAAAATTGATCAAGTTTATATGATTACTTTGGTGGTGAAAGTATTGGTAAATGATCTGATTAATGTGTTAAGAAAATCTGATAAAGAGGTTATTAGATCTAATTACAGAAGTTGAGATATTTGTTAAATGGTTTTAGATTTGAAATAAGTTTGAATTGGTCTTAGTACTGATTTACCCCCCCTCTCAGTACCAATCGGATCCTCATAGGATTAACAGATATTATGCCTATGGATATTTGTCATATTCTCTTGGGAAGACCTTGGTAGTTTGATAAACAGGCAGTACATGATGGGAGAAATAACATATACAATATTGTTGCAAATGGGATGAAGCAAACCTTGTTACCCTTGGAAGAGCTCCTGAAGAGCGAAGTCTATACGAATGCTAGAATTTGTTTGGTGGATGGAAGGAAGTTTCTGGATGGAATGAGACATGAGAATGTTTGTTTTGCCTTAGTCCCTAAGAAGATTGAGAATCTAAAGCATGAAGAAGAACAACCAAAGGAGATAAAGGAGCTGTTACAAAATATAGAGACATCATTTCTGATAATGTACCTGATGGATTGCCACCTATGAGGAGTATCATTCATTACATGGACCTGATTCCTGGAGCTAGTTTGCCTAACAAAGAAGCACACCGGATGACATCAATAGAGAATGAAGAATTGAACAGGCAAGTGCAGGAGTTGTTAAGGAAAGGTTTGTTGCGAGAGAGTCTGAGTCCTTGTGGTGTACCAGTTGTGTTAGCACCTAAGAAGAATGGAGAATGTATATCGATTCCAGAGCAATAAATAAGATCACAGTGAAGTACCAGTTTCCTTTGCCTAGGATGGATGACATAATGGATTTCTTTAGTGGAGCCAAATACTACACAAATAGATTTGAAGAGTGGATATCATCATATCAGAATCAGAGAAGGGGACAAGTGGAAGACAACATTTAAGACAAATGAAGGATTGTAAGAATAGTTGGTGATGCCTTTTGGGTTGACTAATGCACCGAGTACGTTCATGAGATTGATAAATGAGGTATTGAATATATTCTTGTGTAAGTTATTTGGATGACATTCTGATTTTTAGTAAGACAAAGCAGGAACATATGTTGCATTTGAGACAAGTTTTGCAAATATTGAGGGAAGAAAAGTTGTTGATAAACATTAAGAAGTGCAGTTTCATGAAGGAAGAACTAGTATATTTGGGACTTGTGATATATGTGGATGGATTGAAGATGGACCCAGAGAAGGTAAGAGAAATTTTTGAATAGCCTACATCGGAAAGCATTGGGGAGGTAAGATCGTTTCATGGATTGGCTAGTTTCTACCAGACAATTATCAAGAATTTCAGTTCGGTTTGTGGCCCTATGACTAATACAATGAGAGGAGACGGGAAGGATCTCAAGTGGACAACTGAAGAAAATAGGAGCTTTGAATTGTTGAAGCGAAAGGTGATTGAGCAACCTATGTTATCTTTACTGGATTTTAGCAAAGTATTTCAAGTAGATTGTGATGCAAGTGGGAATGCAATTGGAGCGGTGTTAAGTCAGGAAGGGAGAGAAGTAGCTTATTTCAGTGAGAACTTGAATAATCAAAGAAAGATATATTCAGTGTATGATCAAGAATTTTATGTCATAATTCAAGCCTTGAAGAAACGGAGACACTACCTATTTCCTTAGGAGTTTGTACTATATATCGATCATCAAGATTTGCAGTATTTGAATAGTCAGAGTAAGTTGAATCAGAGACACATGAGATAGTTAGATTTATTGCAAAGTTACACCTTTGTGTTGAAGCATAGAAGTGGAAAGTCAAACAAATTTGTTAATGCATTGAGTAGAATGAGGAATTTGTTGACAGGGATGAGAGTGAGAGTATAAGGTTTTGAGGAGTTGAAGACCTTGTGTGGTGATGACCCGAATTTTGCAAAACCTTGGAAAGCATGTAGAGAAATGGTTATGATTGATAGAAGCTAATGGTTGGAATATTTCATTCAGGATGAGATGTTGTTCGGAGGAGTTCAGTTGTATATACCTAAGAGTTCTATAAGGGAGAATTTGATAAAGGAAAAGCATAGTGGAGGATTAGCTAGACACTTTCGTATTGACAAAACAATAGCATTAGTGAGTGAGCATTACTTTTGGCCTTAGATTCATAAGGATGTCAGGAAATTTGTGCAAAGTTGTAGATTTTGTCAAGATGAAAAAGGTAGTAGTCAGAATGTGAGATTGTATAAGCCTTTGATTGTTCTAGAGAAGCCATGGGAAGACATAAGCATGGATTTCATATTGGGATTGCCTAAAACACAGAGAGAATGATTCTATATTTGTGGTGGTGGATAGATTCTCTAATATGGCGCATTTCATACCTTGTAGAAAGGCATCAGATGCAGTGCACGTAACTGACTTATTTTTCAAGGAAGTAGTGAGATTGCATGGATTACTTAAGATCATAATTTCTAACAAAGATACTAAGTTGTTAATCCTATGAGGATCTGGTTAATATATACTAAGAGAGGGGTGAATCAATATTAATACCAATTTACAAGTTTAAGCCAAAATCAAACTTATATCAAATCTGAAATCATTTATCAAATATCTCAACTTCTTTTATCAAATCTAACAACCTCTTTATCAGATTTGCTAACACATTAATCAGATCATTTACCACATCTATCAATTCTTTCACCACTTAAGCAATCATATAAATTTGATCATTTACCAACTCATTATCCTCATCTATCAGATCAAACACTTTCTATACCAAATCTTATCAGTATCGGTAACCTTTGATAAACCTCTGATAAAACATCATAATCGGTGTACTCAGAAATAGTGCATGAAATGTAACATAAACAAGAACATCACATGAAAACCATAATTTTTTTAACGTGGAAACCCAAATAAGGAAAAACCATGGTAGGAGTTGGCACCCACAAATATTTGTACTCTTTTGAAGTATGCCATGTTAGGAGCTTACAATATGCCCTGTTAAGAGCAGACTTTATTAGGAGTCACCCAGTTAAGGGATTTGCCTGGCAGCCCGGTTAGGAGCTTGATGATCTACTAGGATCAACCTCATGAGAGGATTTACCACTCCTTTTGAGAGCTGCCCTGTTAGGGGACTTAAATGTTTAAGGCCTATTAGGACCTACCCGGTTAAGGGATTTAACCTGCTGCAACTATTAGGGAACAACAGTGAAAAAGTGATATGTTACTTGCACTTCTCAGCTTGCTAAATCAGATCCAATTATGCTCAACACTTTGCAACTCTCAGCCAAATCTCACACTTCTCTTGGACGGCTCAACACATTCTCTTAAGACCACTGACACCATAAACATCAACTGTGTCATCCTATATAGCCATCTCAACTAGGTTGGCCACTAAACCCTAATTACATCATGAATATACAATACAAATCATAAGAGATCATCTCAGATCAATATACAGATCGTTACATCAAATTACAATGCAATATCAAACGTTGGTTGATCGAAACCCATCACAAAAATCCGATTTGTACCAAAGTCAAAACCTCAAAACACTCCACTAAGCATTTCGTTGTTTCCCAAGAAATTCTTCCTTGAATCGTGCCAAAAAAGCAATCAAACATTTCACACGGGTTGTGTCATGTTACCACCTCCATGTAGACTCATTGTCGATCAGTGCCATAACAAAAATCATTGTCGGTTTGATGATTTCTTCACTGGTCCTTAAACCCTACAAAAACCCTAGCAAAACTTCATCAAAAATTTGAAACAATCCTTATGGTAGTCATCACAAGTTTTGGTTACAGTCAAATACTCCTTTCCATGATACAAGCTCACATTCCAAACTGCAAATCACCAATCATCGTCGATCACCCAATTCAACCAATACATCTATGCTTTACCAATTAAAGTCTTATTTCACAGACTTCAGTTCTTTGCCAGTAAACCATGTCTTCCGGTAAACCAAATCACTTAGATGACAAAGCAAAACATCAGGAACATCAGTAATCATCATTTGACATCAGTTGCCACCAATGACAACAAAAATAACTGATCAAGTCATATAATCACAAAATCTCAATCTCTTCATCACACATAGTTTTCTATCCTCTACTGGTGTAGTCATCAGTCTTTAACTGCATCACCTGCATCATCTCATTTTATATCAGTTATGCCAAATGCCAACATTCTCCCCCTTTGGCATTGATAGCAACACCAATCAGATATACAATCAAAGTAACATCATCATCTGCAACTTGCTTACCGCTATCACATCATCTATCGGTTTTGTCTTCCTTTTGTCTTCTCCCCCTTAACCAATGCTTCTCTCAATCTGATCGTCAACTTCTCCCATATCTGATTTTTTTTCTTCTCACCCTTTGACAGCAATGCCAAAGGTATAAATCGATCACTTGTCTACAATTCTACTACTGCCTCTTCCATCATCTCTGCTAATCAAATCAAAAAAATTATATCAGAGCATTAAATCAAAGCTTTACATCAGACTTGCTCCCCCAAAGGAGTAGCTTGCACTTTCATCAATCCTTAGTGAAAGATAAACATGAAATCCACAATATTTATACATCTCCATCATTCTAATTCTACCGGTGTAGGGGTTTAACCCCTAGTTTACCTCTAAGAAACTCAAAGGTAGCTTTCGGTAAGGGCTTAGTAAAGATATCAGCTAACTGATCTTTACTCTTCACATATTCCATTTTCACCTGTTTTTCTTGAACTCTTTCCCTTAAGAAATGATACTTCAATTCAATGTCCTTGGTTCTAGAATTAAGTATGGGATTCTTAGAAATGTTTATTGCACTTGTATTATCACAATAGATAGTCACTGGTTCAAACATATCTATCTTGAATCCTTCTAGCACATATCTCATCCATATTGTTTGTGTGCAATGCATGGATACAGCTACATACTCTGCTTCAGCTGTAGATTGAGAAACACATGTTTGTTTGTTTCTTGTCCATGCCACTAATCTTCCACCAAGTAGAAAAGCTCCACCAGTTGTGCTTTTTCGATCATCCACATTACCTGCCCAATCAGCATCAGTAAAGACATCCAAAGTAAAATCTCCTTTATAGGGATACCATAAACCATAGTCTACTCTGCCTTTGAGATACCAAAAAAATTTCTTCACAGACACCATGTGACTCTCCTTAGGCTCTTTTTGAAATCTGGCCACTAATCTAATAGCATGAGCAATGTTCAGTCTGCTATAAACAACATAGTGTAGCTTGCCAATCATAGATCTATACTCTTGTTCACTAATAGCAGGGGAATCATCTTGCTTTGATAACTTGCAGCCTATTACCGTCGGTGTTCCTATCAGTTTGCAGTCTTCCATACCGAAAGTCTTTAGCACCTCTTTGATATACTTGGTCTTACAAATAAAAATACCACCATCTAGTTGTTGGACCTGTAAACCAATAAAGACGTTACTTCACCGATTAGAGACATTTCAAATTCTTTTTTCATTATATCAGCAAAATCCATACACATATCATCATTTCCACCAAACATTATGTCATCTACAAACACTTCTACTATCAACATCTTGTCTCCATCAATCTTCAAATAAATGTCGTTGTCCTCACTGGTATGTTGGAATCCAATTTTGATCAAATGTGCATGTAATCTCTCATACCATGCTCTCAGTGTCTTCTTTAGACCATATAGTGCTTTATGCAATTTACACACCATGTCCTTATCATCAGTCAAAGATAATCCATCCGACTATTCAGTGTAAACTTCTTCTAGAATCCCATTCAGAAAGGCTGATTTGACATCCATTTGATAGACTTTGAATCTCTTCTATGCAACAAATGCCAGCAGCATTCTCACTCCTAATCTAGCAATCGGTGCAAATGTTTCACCATAATCCTCACCTTATTCTTGAGCATACCCTTTGCAGACTAACCTCACCTTGTTTCTTACCATTTTTCCTTCTTCATCCGATTTATTCTTAAAATCTCATTTTGTTCCAATTACATTCTTATCCTCTGGTCTAGGAACAAGTGACCATGTCTGATTCTTCTCAATTTGATCTAATTCTTCATTCATTGCATTCACCCAATCATCATCCTTTAGTGCTTTCTTAACTGTCTTGGGTTCTATTGTAGAAATCAAACATGAGTTCTCTCGGATCTTTCTCCTAGTTTGCACACCTGCATTCTTATCACCAATTATCTGCTCTTGTGAATGGTTCAATCTGACATATCTAGGTATTGCATGTGTCGGTTCTGCATCTTCTGCATCAGGTTCTTTATTTTCTTCCTCACTGTCATCGCTTACCAGTTGAGCCTCTAATTCTGCATTTGTCGGTTCTTTGTTATTCTTGGCCTCCAGTTCAATGATCACAAGTTTTTCCTCATGATCATCATTTTCAGGTTCTAATCTGCTTGTACCTTCAAACTTATTAGATAGATCATCAACTTTTACATTAGCACTTTCAACAATTTTCTTAGTTCTCTTATTGTAACATTTATATGCCTTACTCTTAGAAGAGTAACCAAGAAGAATTCCTTCATCAGATTTTGCATCAAATTTCTCAGTGTAGTTATCTCTCTTAATAAAACATTGACTTCCAAAAAATTTCATAGGGTGTCTTATTGTTACCTCTTTTTACTAGTACCCGGTTTAAAGTGTATACAGTAGTATTAACCGCTTCTCTCCAAAACATTTTAGATACATCACCCTGTAATAGCATGGTTCTTACTGCTTCAACAATTATTCTATTCATCCTTTCTTCTATGTCATTCTGTTGTGGTATCTTCGAAGCGGACATTTGTCTCTTGATACCTTGTTCATCACAATACTTAACAAATTCATTAGATGTGAATTCACCTCCCCAGTCTAATCTTAAACACTTCAGGTTCTTACCGGTTTCATTCTCAACTAGAGCTTTAAATGATTTAAATTTACTAAATGATTTTGATTAATCCTTCAAAAATGTCACCCACATTATTTTAGAATAGTCATCGGTGAAACTCATGAAATACCTATCACCATAATAACTCTTTGTTCTCATAGTACCACAGAGATCAATATGTACCAAATCTAAAATATTCTCAGAAGTACAATTATTGCTCTTGAAAGAAATATAGGTCATCTTACCGATTTGACAATCTTTGCATATCACATTATCCAGCTTGACAATTTGTGGCAATCCTCTTAAAACACTTGACTTTCTTGTCTTAACCAAATTATCAAAATTAACATGACAACATCTTTTATGCCATAACCAACTATCTTCCATTCTTGCAACCAGACAATTATTAATATTATTTTTCAAATGGAATAAGTTACCTCTAGTTTGCTTCCCGGTAGCAATTAGTTCACTATTACCTCCAACAATTCTGCAGACTCCACTTTTAAACTCAAGCAAATAACCTTAATCATTGAGCTGACCAACACTTAAAAGATTATGCTTTAGACCATCAACCAAAAACACATAATCAGCATTACTCTTCCCGTTTAGAGAAATTGAACCTTTACCTTTCACAATACAGGGAGAGTTATTTCCAAATCTAACAACACTGCCATCAAATTCATCAAGAGTTATGAACTTACTTTTATCTCCGGTCATGTGGTGTGAGCAACCACTGTCTATAATCCATTCATTACTATTCTCCATATGAGATACCAGTGCCTTTTCATCTGTCAATTCCTCCTTCACAGCTACAAACACAATTTCCTCATTGTCATCTTCATCTTCAGACTCTTCATTAGTCACACGTTCATCTACTGCTACATAACAATGTTTCTTGCCCTTTCCTTTGAATCTCCTAAACTTCTCTTTCTTATCAATGTTAGGGTAGTTAGCAACAATATGACCAATTTTACTACAAGAGAAACACTTCAAAGGTAGCTTTCCTTTATACTTACCGGTGCCTCTTGGAAATCTTTTTGCTAATAGTGCCTCAAGTTCCATCACTTGATTTTCATTGTCTTCATTTCCCCGGTTACTTCCATGACTTACCTGCACTCATGCTTTTGACATATATCTTTTCCTTTTCTAGCAAACGAACCGATAACAAAAGCTTTAAAGGCAGATTTAGTAGATTTTGTCACACTATTGTCAAAACTATTTAACTCAAAATATGTAAGCTTACCAATCAATGAATCAACAGTTACCTTATCCTTTGAAATAGATCTAAGTTTTTGGATTGCAGATACTCTTATAGCATACAGAGGTTGAAAAGTTCTAAGCATTTTACTTACTATTGTGTCATCATCCAGTTTACCTCCAACACTCTTTATGCCACCAACAACTTCTTTGATTCTTTGACCATACTGTACAATATTTTCCCCTTCAAGCATTCCCATGTCATCGAACTTTCCTCTCAAGCTTTCCTCTTTGGCTCTTTGAACATGCTCATCTCCTCCATAGATTATATCTAACTTTTCTCAAACCTCACCTGCAATTTTCAATCCTTGAACATCAATATATTTTGAATCAAATAAAGTACTAACAATAGCTTCTAAGGCTTGCATGTTATCTTGCTACTCTTTGAGTTCATCTAGTTGTCAAGGGAGTAGTAGTAGGAGCAACATATTTTGTTTCAACTTGCTTCCAATATTGTGCACCAAGACCTTTGATGTAGATCTTTATTTTGTCTTTCCAGATCTTGTAGTTATCCTTGTTGAACTTAGGACCCTCTTTCTTCATCATCTTGACTTCCTTAGAATTTTTCCCTCAAGCGGTTAGACTTTTTGCACATAGAAGACCAAAGCTCTGATACCAATTGTTAATCCTAGAGGATCTGATTAATACTGAGAGGGGGGTTGAATGAGTATTAATACCAATTTACAAGATTAAGCCAAAATCAAACTTATATCAGATCTGAAATCATTTATCAAATATCTCAACTTCTTTTATCAGATCTAACAGCCTCTTTATCAGATTTGCTAACACATTAATCAGATCATTTACCACATCTATCAATTCTTTCACCACTTAAGCAGTCATATAAATTTGATCATTTACCAACTCATTATTCTCGTCTATCAGATCAAACACTTTCTATATCAACTCGTATCATTATTGGTAACCTTTGATAAACCTCTGATAAAACATCATAATCAGTGTACTCATAAATAGTGCATGAAATGTAACATAAACAATAAAATCACATGAAAAGCATTCCACACATGAACACCATAATTTTTTTGACGTGGAAACCCAAATAGGGAAAAACCATGGTGGGAATTGTCACCCACAAATATTTGTACTCTTTTGAAGTATGTCATGTTAGGAGTCACCCGGTTAAGGGATTTGCCTAGCAGCCCGATTAGGAGCTTGATGATATGTTAGGATCAACCTCGTAAGAGGATTTACCACTCTTTTTGAGAGCTGCCCTGTTAGGGGACTTAAATGTTGAAGGCATGTTAAGACCTACCTAATTAAGGGATTTAACCTACTGCAACTGTTAGGGAACAACAGTGAAAAAGTGATTTGTTACTTGCACTTCTCAACTTGCTAAATCAAATCCAGATATGCTCAACACTCTGCAACTCTCAGGTAAATCTCACACTTCTCTTGGATGGCTCAACACATTCTCTTAAGACCATCGACACCATAAACATCAACTGTGTCATCCTAAATAGCCATCTCAACTAGGTCGGCCACTAAACCCTAATTACATCGTGAAATTACAATACAAATCATAAGAGATCATCTCAGATCAATATACAAATCATTACATCAAATTACAATGCAATATCAATTGTTAGTTGATCGAAACCAATCACGAAAATCCGATCTATACCAAAGTCAAAACCTCAAAACCCTCCACTAAGCATTTGGTTGTTTATCAAGAAAATCTTTCTTGAATCGCGTCAAAACAGCAATCAAACATTTCACACGGGTTGTGTCGTGTTACCACCTTCATGTAGACTTGTCGTCGATCACCGTCATAACAAAAATCATTACCAGTTTGATGATTTCTTCACCAATCCTTAAAACCTACTAAAACCCGAGCAAAACTTCATCAGAAATTTGAAATAAGCATTCTGGTAGTCATCACAAGTTTTGGTTTCGATCAGATACTCCTTTCCATGACACAAGCTCACATTCCAAACCGCAAATCACCAATCATCGTCAATCGCCCAATTCAACCAAAACATTTATGCTTTATCGGTTAAAATCCAATTTCACAGACTTCAGTTCTTTGTCAATAAACCCTATCTTCTGATAAACCAAATCACTTAGATGACAAAGCAAAACATCAGAAACATCAGTAATCATCATTTGACATCAATTGCCATCAATGACAACACAAATAACTGATCAAGTCATCTAATCACAAAATCTCAATCTCTTCATCACAAATAGTCCTATATCCTCTATCGGTGCAGTCATCAATCTTTAACTGCATCACTTGCATCATCTCATTATGCATCAGTTATGTCAAATGCCAACATAAGTTTGTTGGTTATTTTTGGAGGACACTTTGGAAGAAGATGAAAACAGATTTGAAATTCAGTTCTACTTTTCACCCACAAACTGATGGACAAACAGAGGTAGTAAACTGGAGTTTGGGAAATTTATTGAGATGCTTGGTTGGAGATAAAACCGGAAGTTGGGATTAGATTCTTGCACAAGTTGAATATGCATACAATAATTCAGTGAATAGGAGTACCGGAAGAACACCTTTTGAGATTGTTACCAGAGTACACCCTAAAGGTATATCAGAATTGAAGGATATCAGTAATGAAAACAAGAAGAGTGCAGAAACAGAAGAATTTGCAGATTATATAAAGACAGTGCATACTAAGGTTAAACAACATCTGGAGGACATGAACAACAAATATAAGAAGGAGGCAGATGAGAACAGAAGACATAAGGAATTTGAAGTCGGTGATGGTATATGTGAGAAAAGAAAGATTATCAGTTGGAACCTATAACAAGTTGCATATGAGGAAGTTTGGACCTTGCAAGATCTTGAGGAAGATCAATTCCGAAAATGCATATGAAGTGGAGCTACTGGATAGTTTGGATATTTCACCTATATTCAACATTGCATATCTACATCAATATCATGAGTCAGAATTCAGTGAAGACAGTGTTGCAGACTTGGAGAAGCAAATGCCCCAGAAGGAACCAAACTAGATTGAGGACATTTTAGACAGTAGGATTGGGCATAACACTTAGAGCAACCAGTTCAGAGAATATCTTGTGAAGTGGAAGGACAGACCAGTTGAAGATTCATCTTGGATTTCTCAAGCAAAGGTAGAATGTCTCGGTTTCCCTCTGACCCCAACAAAGTGAGGGACTCACTTTTTCAACAACCACGAATGTTTGATGCAGGAGCATTCCTGGTTCTTGGCAATCTTGCATCAACAAAAAAAAAACATTTCTTTTTAGTTTGTTTCCTATTTTGCAGTTTCAGCATTTCTTTCTACATTTTCTTGCATTTGCTCACCGAATCTTGCAGAGCTGGATTTTTCTTGAGAACATAATCATCTTCCCTTTCCCAAATCTACGGGACGTTTGTACATCTTACTGACAAGTTATCGATTTCGGATTTTGAGACAATTTCTAGTTTAGAACATCGGTACCGCATAGACCTATTTGCTATTAGCGAATCTTGTGGATCCTTTCTGTAGCTTGCAGAGCTTCAGCTCATTGATTCCAACATTCCTTAGCGTGTGGCCGACCTTCCTTTTGGTCTGCACTTCATCCTCTGGGTTTTCCGAAGGATTCTCTTTAGCAAAGGCCGACCTTAAGGTTTTACATGTTTGATCTTGTTCATCTACATTTGATCTTTCTTGGGCCAACGCATATCCCTCTTGATCATATAAATCAATGTAATTAAGCATTATAATTGATGGCTAAGAAGATAGAAGAAAGATCTTGTGATCTAGAGGTCCGGAGTTGACTGATCCTGTGATCCGGATAGATTACATTGAGGTCACTCCTGACCAAGACTGCACCAATTTCTCAATCTTTCCTATACTAAATTCAAGTGTATAAGCAAAAATCAAAAGATTACATTAACAGATTATTCCATTCATACAAGTGCAAGTAACATAGAAAGGATTTATGCAAATCTTTTCTGTACAAAGTAGTCTTTATTGAATGTAAAAATGTACATTGTCTCACACAAGCCGTGAGACTAACTTTGTTTATTCAATGCAAATGAAGAAAAGGCATATATATGAATAAGTAAACAAATATAAATGTACATATAATGGGGGAGACCAGTCATTGTCTGGGAATGACTGGTTCAGGGTGTGTTGTCTTGCATTGTTGCTGCTTTGAGCTACTTGTGTCTTTCCTCGCTCTATTTTGCTCCCAGTTCTTGCATCCGACAATAACAATGATGTTAGAGAAATGCTCTAAGCAATGACAGGTCTCTAACCTTACATGAAAAAACACTTATACATGTATAAACTGATCTTTATTTATAGTAAACAAGCAATGCATACTATATCAGTTTAGAAAACTATCTAAGATATTCACATATTTTTCTAACATGTTTGCTTCACGTGCAGCTATAGGTGAAAAATCATGTTCTTTTGATTAATCAGATTCAGCATGTGGGGTGAAATGTGGCTCCCACAAGGGTTGAGCCCAGCATGCATCAAGAAACAGGAATAATGATAGTTATGACATCACGTTAAGTGTGAGCTTCTTGGTTGCAATTATGCAGCAATCCTTTACCCCTTTCCCATGGTAATCACAATAAATGAATGTATGTTGCTCATGGCAGTCGGCTGACAGCAATATGTGAATCCTAACTATCATTACCAGCCTACTGTCAAGGGTAAGAAACGCTCATTTGCGGGGATCATCATACAAAATGGGCAAGAAAAGATATACAGTTGTTATCAAGAAGGTGTCAGTGCCTTAGAGGAGAGTAGCAGAAGCATGTACAATATGAGGACAGTAAGCATTAAACACCAAATGAAAAGATACTGTTCTATATATGATATAAAGTCATATCCTTGCAAAGAGTGCACATACAGTCATAAATAGTAATGTTGCAGCATAAGAACCATTGAGATAATGATAGTCATGAGATCACAAAGAAGCATGTGTTAGGGCATGCAAAAGAGCACATAGACCTTCAATACCTCCTCATGGCAGTAATTCAGGCTCTAATGGCATCTAAATCCTTAATGAACAGATTGAACAGACTAATGGCAGGCTACAACAAAGAGCAGTGAAAAGGTTAAAACAGAAAATATTTCCATCATGAAGGCATACAGTATTTGCAACCAATGAGAGGACAGTGTATCAATCTCAGGAACATGGCTTTGGTGACAAATAGTGAATCTAAGAGAAGCCATCAATCACATAGTATAGTCTAATGCAACATGTATGATGCATGATGATTGTGCTTCATCAATATCATAGGGAGAATGATAGCTACAACAGCCCCAACAAAGTGATTCAGTTCAAATTCAAAAGGATCTTGCAAAGGGAGTTTTGATCAAGAGAAGACAGCGATAACAGGTTTTGAAAAAGTTGACAGTGATTACAATACAATGAGTTTTGAGCACTCAGACACCATTCTTGTCAAAAGTAATAAAGGCACACCCTAAACATAAAGCAGCCAATGACAGTCATTGAAATAATAAACAGAGAGGATTAAATAAAAATCACATGTCACTGTCAAATCGCAAGTCATAACTCTCAGATATAGCAATCACCTGAAAATGTCACTTGATCTAACAAGTAGTCAAGGACAATATACAGTATCTTTATGCAAGCATCAAAGACAATGTCAAGGTTGAGAGCAGTATATAGAAGTTGTGACAGTGAACTTAGTGAATTTAGTGCATCAAAGAAAGATTCATAGCGGTGATTGAATAGAAAGATTCACAGTGGTGATTGAATAGCAGTCCACAAAAATGCAAATCTCAATCATTAAACCTATGAGCAGCTTTTAAGACTATAATCATCTCATACACAGTATGGTACAAATGGTAATTGACAGCCAAAATACATTATACAATGATGAATACCCATAATAAGGGCACAAAGGCACACAGAGAAGCTCTATGTCTTTATGAGTTGTTAAATAATTGTACTATAATGAACGACAGTCATAGAGGTTCCTAAGTCCGATAGCAGTAGGCAAAAGGATTTCATGAGGCACGATAAGATGAACAAAGGTATATTTTGCTATTTAAGATCAAAAATCCAAACACTGTTGCGTTCGAGTTCATTAAAAACACCTTGTCATTGTTTCAGGAGTAAGATACTTAAAATAGTGAGTTCATGAAGAGCAGCTATAGTGACCTTATTTATTGATTATATAGATCACTGTTAATAGAGCAGCATTTTAAAAAGTATCATATACCAACCATGCAGACCTCTTGAAACTGTGACAAGGAAATACTCATCAGTAGACATAAATGGTGAGGAAAGGGTGAGCAACAAGTGCTAAACATAGTGACAAGGTTGCAATCTTTGTCAAACAGCAACTAGGGTAAGATAGCAGCTAGAAGCAATGAATCCAAGAGTATCCATGATTTAACAGTCACAAGCTTCTAATACAGTCAAAAGGGCAGATCGTGACAGTAGGTTCAAGATAAAGATTCTTCATTATTGCAGACCTGTAGCAGCACCTTCAATGCTACAAAGACAGCTACAACAAAGTTCATGACAAAATATTGATAGCCCATCCTTAAACAAATGGAGCAACCACATGCATAGAAAACATATTCCAGTCAAGACTCGAATATAGTCTTGAGGCCACTGTGTAAGATACTACAGTTACAGGAGTCAAAAGAGCAGTAAATAGATGTATCACTATTATGACAGTGATCTACAAGATGGCTGACGCTATATTATTGTGGTTATATTTTGAATGAGCAGTGAAGATCATTGGATCATATTGGTCATAATACATGAGATAGGTCCAGTATATGTAAAGGTCATATCATTGATTCTCTTTAATGATGCACGGGTCCCATACAAATACAGTAAGGACTGACTTGACAGTGAATGCAAAAGGATGAAGGTTGTATCAAAGAATATTGAGAATGGAGCAGAGATTGAACATGTTAACCCTTTTTCTTTCTAAAGGCCGAGCCACGGTCATATATAAAACATGAAGAAGCTTCTTAAGAAAAGAACAAATGCACAAAAGCTCTACATGTTTTCATTCACAGAGGAATCAAATATGAAATGCACGGGAAAGATAAATGTTCATCATTTTTGCTACAAGCCAGAACTCGAGACAAGCATTTTTTTTGTTTGCATATGATGGAAAGATAGTTTTGTTTGTGCAAGGAGAAGCTTACCCAAGCTAAATGTTGCCTTTCTAGCGTGAGATTTATGAAAAATGCCTTTATTTTCCAGAGGACACCATGGAAATTTCAGCAGGGCCTCATACAAAACCTCCATGGAGTATCTGTGCATACCTCATGTCAGCGGCCAAGAATTTTCTAGAATGTGAGAATGAGAAATGAAATGTGAGGTTTTGCTTTGCCTCGCGTTTTTTGTTTAGGGTTAGTTCTTTACCCTAACTTGCCCGTTAAAGAACTTAGGCATTTTGTGCCTTTTTTCATTTTGAAAATATCTTCTTCCTAATACCTACCTAGCATCACATATTATCAATGTGTAATGATATTTATAAAGTGTTTTACAATGAATCATTTAATAGCATATGTTTAAATGACATGTCAATATGATCTAACTGTTGAATTTATGACAATTGACAAGTCAAGAAGGAGATGAGAATATAATTCATGACAAATGCCAAGTGTATAGGAAAGTGGCAAAGTGTGTGCCAAGGATATAGGGAGGTTGGAGAGGTGGCAAGACACTTGGAGGAGATATAGGAGTTGGTTTTGGGTTTCTTAATGCTATTTGAGAACATCTTGGAGGTTGTTTTTGCAAGTCATCATGTTGGACAAAGTCAAATTTGACTTTTTCACACATTTGGAGCTCTTTTGAAAGAAATCTAGTGGCTAGATTTTAGGGATTTTGGTTGAATTCGACCATGGAGGTTTGAACTCCTATTTTCATGTAACTCTTTGTGAGAAGCATAAGCATGCTTCTAACTTCCTTTGTGAAGTTAGTTCTTGTCATTCACGAGTGTTATTGTAACTCCTTTTTCAGAGTTCTTGCTACAGAGAGAGATATTGTAACTCATTTTTTTCAGATTTGTATATCAGTCTACCTTTTGATATCAATAGATAAGTGTTTGCCTCTCTTATTTTTTTGTCATATTGTATGCCATTAGTAATTTAGCATTGCTACTTGTGAAGTTCATACTTCCTTTTAATTTTGTTTTAATTATCCAACATCTTTTGCAGAGAGAATATAACTTGTTGCAGGCCTTTTATGAGTTGTGTTGAGTTGTAGTTTATTCAAGTTGTGAAGTTTATTTTCTTCCTTCTTGAATTAGGTGCAGTGTAAACCTTCTTGTGAAGTGTCCATGCAGGGTATGCAATCTGAGTTGTGTAAGTTAATTTATCTTTTGATTGAGATTGTGACATTGCTAAAGCTGAATTTGCAGATTAGGATAGTATAATTTGGTGTATCACCTATTAGATTGTAGGTTTGATTAATGCAATCCTTCTTCCTTTTTCCTCAATAAGATCATTAAAATAGGTTAGAATTAGGTGAAGCTCCACAAGAACTAGCTTGCTCTGGAGGTTCACTCCAAGTTTAGGCAACCCACAAGCCTAGGAGTGTTCCCATGTGTCACAAACATGTTGGGTTGATAGCTTAGCAATAGGGTGTTGGTTTTAGTGATAACAGGTATCAAAGTGCTTCATAATAGCTTTTACACAAGGGATCATGGTAGAGATAATCATAATAGTTTGCAAGATGGAAGTATGAAGGGGAGTGGGGATTGGACCTTGAAAATACCCAATATAAGAGGGAGTGGGGATTAAGCATCAAAGATACATAAACATGAGGGAGATTTGATTAGGCTTCAAAGATACCTAATGTAGGAAGGAGTGGGAATCAAGCTTTGGAGATACTCGATGCAAGAGGGAGCACAGATCGGGAGAATTGAGATACTATTACTAGTGGAGATCAACAATTAAGGATATCTACTAGCATAATGAGCGAAAGGACAAACCAAATGTATGCATGCCCAAGAGCAAAAAAGGAGTAGGGATCAAGATTTGGACTCCAAGATATCAAGTACTCTATGGGTATATTGGTAGGGAAATATTTGAGAACCCACAACATAGTAGAGGTTGAGACTTGGGAATAATTAAACTTGCATGATTCAAGGATATCTAGTACAACAAGGTTCAAGGTATATAATATAGCAAGGATTGAGGATTGAAGATGCAAATTGGGTTATCTTGTAATAGTGTGTCCCACATTTTGGCCAAAGTGGAACATTGAAATAAGCATTTTTCACCAAATTTTAACTTTTTGACACCTATAGCAACTAAATTGTTAAGAATTTGAAGATGAAGCAAACTAGTTATTTTTGAGATTTTGAGATTTTATATGTAGATTATAGATATGTATTTTTAAAGAAAATTAAGAAATAATTTGTGAGCTTTTTCACATAACTTTTACTAATTTATTTTTTATAGTTAGCATTTTTTAAAAGTGGCATTACTTCAGTAAAGCATAACTTTATTTGTAAAATAATAAATTTATAACTTTTTAAACATAAATTTGTAACACCAATATCTAGGACACATATTTTTTTATAATTTTTTGAAATGAGATTGACTATAATTCAGACATAAGTTATTTCAATAATGTATAACTTCTTTTTTATGCATTTAAATTAACCTTTTTTTTGTTGAAATAAAGAAATCAATACCTAAAACACAAATATTTTTTTAGAATTTTTTCTCTATTTTTCTATTTTTCCACATCTATGAAACAAAGACCTTGATGTTTGGTGGAAAACCTACATTCACAAGAAATAAAAAATAAATTAAATAATCAAAATATTTGTAATTATACTTTTTGGAAAGCTTAGAAAAAGGCTACATACTTGTAAAACATAATTTCTAAATTATCTCATTTGATCCCCCAAAAGGTAAAGAAAAAATGGTCTTTAGTTAGCATTTTGATAAATGCAAAGGAAACTCCATTGTGGATATGATTTAAGACTAGAGGGGTCTATCCAAGGGGGTTTAATTTAACCCTCTTCAATTAAGACCTTTTAGATAACAAAATTCAAGGCTTAAATCATTAAATTTTCTAAAATATATGTAATTTCAAGAAAAAAATTAGGATGTCCCATAAATGTGACACTATTATGACAACTCTCAACTCCTTTAGAACAAGTGCAAGGAGAGATACAAATATGAAATCCCATGAAGTAGAGAGAAGGAAGCTTCCAAGGAATGAAGATGATGTATGCCAATAGAGGGAAGTTTAAAGGTTCAAAGCACAAGGAATGGGGGCTAGATGACTTGAGGGAGATAGAAGGAAAAGGGATGCCAATAAAGTTAAGTCGAACATTTTTATTGTTAAGGCAAAGTAGGAGTTTGGGGAATGAGGAATCAAGGGAATGGGTATCAAGGTAAGGGAAAGCTCGAGAAGCCACAAAAGGAAAATGATTAGCAAAGTGGAGGCACGGAAAATGAAAGGAAGGCATGATAGTATAAGATAAGTTTAAAAAGTGATCTATACATCCTCATACTCAAAAATTTGGGTCATTACACCCTTTTGTCTTTGAAAAAGATAAGTTTAAGATATAGTGTTCTTTGTTAATATTCTATGTACAAGTGATCTATACATCCTCATACTCAAAAATTTGGGTCATTACACCCTTTTGTCTTTGAAAAAGATAAGTTTAAGATATAGCGTTCTTTGTTAATATTCTATGTACAAGTCTCTCATTTTATACCCTGAACTCTTATAAAGGGATAAGGTTCCTAAATTGCCACTAGACCATGTAATTATTCATAAGCTTCATATGGAAAGAATGAAAGCGCTACCAAGCCTACAAGCTCCAAGGAAAAGAATTTTAGTAAAAGTAGGGGCTAGAGCTAGTCCAAACTCACGCATACACCTTTTAATTGCATTACAATAGGGAATTATGTATGGTGCAACTTTTGTTGCTATGGTTATAATAGACGCTAGCTAGATTGTAACTGATTACATGTTTGATTAGGTAATTATATGTCATATATTAGTACTTCATATAGGTTTGACATTTTTACACTTTATTACTTTTGCTTTTTAGTATAAAACAAAATCCGTATTAAAGCCTAAGGATCTCCTGTTAGAAGTTCTTGTATGCAATAACCCTTAACTAGGATATGCCTTGGAATAAATTCTGAGAAATCAATACCACTAGCCTCTAATGAGCCATACAACCTTGATTGTAAGGTAACATTCTCTAATTAATCCTGAACTACAATTATGATTCTTATAACTCCAAAAAATACATCATTAATCTATAATTAGCAGAAACTCACCACTATGGTGGAGGAAGCTAGTAGAGTCTTCCAAGAGGTAAGAAGTTAGAAGTTTTTTAGCTAGATTTTTAACATTCACTTGAAGCATCTAAAAAATTTAACATCTACTTGAAGCATCTAAAATCTCCATGTTTTCTTTTGTCAACATAATTTTAAAAAGTTCCAAGCCTTCAACAATATTTTGTCCGAGTAGCATAAAAACATTAGTCTTAATAAGGTCTACATTAACATCCCTAACTGTGTCACCCACCATATATTCCCACCATGAACATGTGAATTGACGATAATGCTTGTATTCCAAACAGATAAGTTGAACTGGACAGACTGCTTAATAGGTGATAAATTTCTCACAGCCAGTGACTGGATTCATGAACGTTCCAATAATTGCATAACCACCGTATAAATTACATCAAGCCAAAGAATAATTAAATTGTGTGAGGGGATTAAGGAAGATGGTAATTTTAGAATCATACACCTCTCTATGCAACTAGACAATACCTTGGCCTACATATTTTTATAGAGATCCATTCTTCATTAACAGAAAGGTGACTACTAATAGAAATGCATGGAGAGGATGTTGGCTGAGCTGGCTAATGCCAATAAAGTTCAACTGCAACTCCGAAAAAATAAGTCAACAATGCGAAGAAAATTTAGATGTATGAGAGATGTTTAATAAGTGCAAAATAGTAGTTTCACAAAGTGAATATTATTATATATTTATAGGATTTATCATTTCTAAGAAGTGACCAATATATACATAATAGAATTTGCTAATAATAACTAAAAAAAATTAGAAAGTTATGCAATTGGCAGGGGGGTTTTAGAACAGAAAATAGTCTAGTTAAGAAATTAACCCATAAAATTACCTAAAAGAAAAAGGCATTGCTTTATACAGCTTGTATCTTCTTAAACTTCAACCTTGTTTCTTAAATCATGCGTTACTGAATATTAGGTATTTGTATTCTGAATTTTCAACAAAGGTCCTGTGCTACTGGCCACATGCAATTGCGTATGCACTGAGGACGTGGTGAAAGGATTTCAAAGCTAAAGCTCGTGACCTCAAAAAGATTACCATTAGAATTCACTCCTAGAAGAAGTATGCATTTGAGTACATAACCATCAAAAAGCATAGAAAATTAGCACAAATGCAGATGAATGATTTGACGCCTATACAATGAAACCATCAGACTATAAACAAAAAGCCAAAAGGTTGAAAAAATGAGATTTTCAAGTCTAACAAGGTTTGCTCATATCAACAATCTGGATAGCTGAAACAAAGAAGCTATAATTTAGAGGAAAAAGAAAGCTTAGATGGATGCAAACACTAAACAATATTTGCAGAAAACCCGGATAACATTATGTGCAATTTCAACTATCTAGATTCTATATACAGATCCCAAAAGTGCTGATACTAAAGCTATTTAAAGAGTTTCAATTACTTATTTAGGCTTGATTTAAATTTAGTTATCCATATTTCATCCTCTACAGTTAAACTCTCCAGCATGACGTCTACGATATGGAATTTATATCAACAGACATATGGAACAACAAAGTGCCAACTAACATAGGCATGCCTAGCTGTAAGCTCAAGTTTGTTTTGAATAAACTCAATACTAGCCTAGTCAGTCAATGTCATGTTAGCTTGTTGTTTGTACATGAAATGAAAATCACCCTTGTAAACTAGAAACGGGCTCAATATAATGTAGCATGTAGCATGTAGCATGCACAATAGAGAAGCGCTCTGATGCAATTGAATGCAATATACAATGGTATCATACAGAATTATATGGTTTGTGACAACGAGCCTGCAGATGGCTTTACCTAAATAATGCACTAAACTCAAATTCAAAAAATGGGACCAAGATATTGCATCTCATTTAATAGTGATATAAATTGCATTTTATGGGTATGCACATGGACAAATAATGTAGCCTATTCTCTCAAAAATTATATGAAAGCAATATTTTAATCTACAAATTCTAGCAATCTATTTTGGTAGGTCGGAACAAATGACCCTTTATAATATACAAGTTATCAAAATGCAATTTGACAACAGAAGCAGATAGCTGTCCCTATGTCCTGTTAGCCATGTAAGTTGTGGAAGTCTTTAAGGTTTTACTTTTGACTATGATATTCTCCAAAGGAGTTGATCTATACTTATATATAGGGTTCTAAGACAGATATCAAACCTTACAGAGTCGACATTTACAGATTAGGATAATGAATGGCGCTTTCTCCTCGAATGAAAAGAATCATGCACTTGAGATTGCTTTGAAGGTGTACTCTGATGTTTTGAATTGCTACGAGAAAAGAGCTGTATTTTACCCAACCTCTTTGAGAATGAGTACATAAATTTGTTAGATCCAGACTTTTCCATGTCTTGTTTCATACAAACATGTTCTTTCTCAAGGTCATTCAATCTCATTCGCATTCGAGCTATCTCAAGTTTGAGTTCCCTGTTTTCACGTCTTAAAGATGCATAATTATCTCTGGGAGACATAGCAGCACTGAGGACACCACTGCTTATTCGTTGAGATTGATATACCATTGTTGGTTCTCCATCTCCATTAGAGCCAGCTAATGCATTTCGCAACCTTAACTGTTCAAAGTAAAGCACTTGAACTACTAGTTGGACAGGAAGGCGCTCATTCTGCGCAGCATGTGCACATGCTTCTTGGGAAAGCTTTTGGCAGTCAATGATTTTGCAGAGTCTCTTGCGTTCCATATCTGACAATCCTGGATGTGCCTGAGATATAGTTGCAAGAGGGATTGTAATTCAATAGAAACACTGCTAGAACTACATTAAACTAAATATACAGCAATACAAAAGCACAATTTAGACGATAGGTTAACTGTTCCCAATCATTTAAGATTCAATAAAAACTGGAAGGCAAAGGCATAAGTTGCCAGCTGATCCAGTAACATAAACATTACCTTTAAGTAGATGTCAATGGCTCTATATAATCCATCATCCACCACACGAGCATAATCTGGCAAAATTTCTGCAATGGCAATGAACTTTGACAGCTTAAGATTTGCATCTGGTGCTATTTCTGCAAGGTACCCATCTATTAGCTTTGCAACTTTTATAATTGCAGTCTGTGATGGAGAACTCAGACCATCAGATTCATAAGCAGAATGAGAGTCCATCTGGTCTTCATTGTCATCTTGCTGCAAAAAGTTTACCAGTATCCGATGAATTATGTCCACATCAAAAAGTGTATCCCCAGTATGTAAGAAGGATGGAATAAGAAGATCATCCAGTGTTGCAAAATCCAGTTGTAGACCAATCCTTCTCTCAAGATCAAGCCTGCAAGCCACAGTTGTATCAAGCATTATAGCAGTCCGCAGCAACCCAAAAAGAAAGCTTATTGGAATTGAACTCTTCTCTGCAGGTAAGAGGCTCACAATAGTCTCTACTAGTATTCGTTGTTCATGCTCCATGGCTGTAGCAGCATTTATTTTTGACCTTGTAGTTGCATCCCACACACTTTGCTTCTTACATAATCCTTTCAGAGAATGCTGAGCATAATGCATAAGGGATGCCCCAATACTCTCATGACGTACACCTCTTGATTTCATAGCTACTATAACTCTCTGATACAAGTCAATACGAAGAACAGAGAGATCTTCAACCCACCAATCCCCAGAATTCTTTGGCTGGCCATTACTATGAAGCCGACCTGAACTGCTGTAGTCCAACCGTGAAAAACTTGATGCCATTTGCTCCCTACAGGCCTTTGAAGCAATTGCATCAATGCATATGCTCACAATTTTCAACTCTTCAGCCAGAGGGAGCAGATTCTCACAATTTTGTAGAACTTCCAAGGATTTTTCAAGGCTTTGGCTGACAACTTCTTCCATATATGCTTCAGTTCGAGAAACCAGATTCTCTTCGGCATATTCTACTGTCATTTCAAGGTATTCCGCAGCACAAAAAAGAGCAGCCACATTTGCTGTGGTGATTTCAAAATTGATGCCATAACAAAACTTTGCACTTAGTTCAAATGTCTCAGCTCCACCTGGTAAACCAGGAAACTCCAGCTTGGAGATATCTGAATCTCTGCGATCTGCTACTAGCTTTCTTATTCGCCCACTTCGTGATACTAGAGGAAACTTCAGACACAGGAAGACCCCAAGGGCATAAATTACAAAGAAGTTTAGAACACAAGGATTTCTTTATTGTTGTTACTGTCTTCTACAAGTAAAATGTAAACATATTGCAAATATGATGAAAATCAAAATGAAAATATGTTTATAATACATACAGCTTGCTAGATGGTCAATATGAAATTTTGCAACACCATCACAAATATGCTAAAATTGATCTTAACATTCAGGACTAAAGTTTTTATTATCGATTTACTGACACAGGCATTATTGTGCCAGTGGGCACATTTACATTCATGAATCTCTGCTACTAGCTTTCTTATTCAGCTACTTTGGGATACCAGCAGAAACGTCAGACATGGAAGATCCCAAGGGTAGATTACAAGTTAGAAACTTAAAACATAAGGATTTCTTTGTTGTTCTGACCATCCTCTAGAAGTAAAATGCAAACATGTTGAAAATGATTATAATGATGGGAATCAAAATTAATACATCTTTAACACACATAGCTTGCTGAATTATTAAGACTAAAATTTGCAACATCATTTCAAAGTTGCTAAGATCGACCTTAAGCTTCAGGACCAAAGTATATTATTATGTGATTGACTGGCACGCATTCTTGTGCCAATAGGAACATTTCTATTCAAGAGAAGTTAGAACACTCTGCATGATAGGCATATTTTCATTCAAAGAGCACTGTAGGTGGGGTTAGCGTTTCAATCATCAGCAGTAGTACCTAAATAATTGAACAGTCAATTTAGAGGAAGAAACAACAATAGAAGAATAACCTTGAAAATGGTGTTAAGCCATTTGCAGTATGCCTTGGGATATCAAGCCTCTGCCATCCGAGTTGAGCTAGAATTAAACTTTTTGAAATCCATAGGTTTAGATTTTTCAAATATATATCTAGATATTAGTGTGCTCAACCCTCTTTATTCTACAATGTTCCAGGACCAACATCCGCATCCCTCTTAATGGTGTCTTGGAATGATAAATTATGAAGAACATGATACCCTATTATACGGAGCATAGAGGTTGAAAAAACAAACTTTTGTCTTATTTTACTTGTAATGTTCGCCAAAACTTTGGAAAGCGATTTACTGGTTAAAAATTCTATTGAACATGTTTCTTCAGAGTCAAAATACAATATATAATATTCTATTAAATAAAAGTAAATCACATCAAGACCAGAGACAGTGGATAAGCTTCTCCTTAGAGCATGACAGAGGGCTAGGAATTTTCGCCTGCATGATTACAGACAGAAAAGCAATTTTTAATTTTCAGATCATAGCACAAGGCTGAAAGTCTAATTCACTGCACAAGGTCCACAAAAGGTGTACTCCAAACCATTAAGCAATTCTGTATGTGAGTCCCACGGGGGAAGGGAGGAAAGGGTGGGGTTTGCATTGCAGACCTTGAAAGCATTCCAAAAACAGAAATGCATACAGAATGGCAGTAAATGTTTTCCTTTGCATTTTAAAACTTGGTGACTCCACAAGAAATGTTTCCAACAGGCTTCTGGCCACTCCAACACATTTCCAGAAAAATTCATGTGTTCTTTTGTAGGAGTTGGGAACAGGGGAGGTCCAAAGTTCAAACCAACCTTTCAAGAAATTCAATTGTTTAAAGAAAAACACAATTTTTTTGTGCATATTAATCTTCAACTCCTTTTACTCCTGGTAGAAAGACCAAATAAAGAAAACTAGGTTGACAGAAAATGAACTTCAAAAAATTCATGTTAATAGTCTTTGAAAGAACTAGGTTTTCATCTCCAATTATGACATCAAGGTTTATGTGTATTTCATCCAATTTCTGGCAAGATTATAGTATCACCATGACACACTGACCAATTTTGTAGTAGACCAACCCCCAAATGGCATCACGTTATTCTGGATTTCTGCATTTAGATTGTTTTAGTAGTTACACTAGATTTGTAGATCTTTTGCTCTTCATTCACCAACTCTATGTTGAAAAACTACAATCAATGAAAACAAGTTGATAGAACACATAGGTTGAAAGATGTCTCAAATGTGGGAGTAAATTGAGTTATTTGAAAAACAAAATAAAAACAAGACCACACAAGTCAAGAGACATTCCAAACTCAGTTTATTTCAATATTATATTAAGAGAGCCCCATTAAATAAAGTTGAGGCTAGGGAGTAATTGAGCCCTACAAATGGGAGCATGACTTGACTTACATGACTTATGCACAATTATTCTTGACTTGTGTGGTCTTGTTTTTATTTTGTTTTTCGAATTATTCAATTTACTCCCACATTCCAAGGAATAGGATTAAACAAGTCAAGAGATTCTAGGACGATGTGATAGAGAACCTATGTAAATTATTGAAGATATATTAATGGTCCAAAGTCAGTTTAATTTTCATTATTTATGATTCCATAGTCCTTGCTACATAATTTTATTTTATTTAATGTTGGTCTGCAATTAAAGATATGGAATTAAGTTATTACAGGAGATGATGTTAGACACCATCTCCTAATCCTATAAACTGACTTTGAACCATTAATATAACAAAGTCAGTTTATTTCAATGTTATATTAAGAGAGACCCATTAAATAAAGTTGAGGCTAGGGAGTAATTGAGCCCTATAAATGGGAGCATGACTTAACTTACATGACTTATGCACAATTATGGATGCCCTTCATAATAGGTTCTTGCTAGAATGAATAAAGATTCTGCTCGTCTAAGTTTTAAACCTGGAATCAATGGAACCAAAAGATTGTACTGGGCTAGTTGGTATCAAAATATTTACTCGGTAATAGGATGTTTAATGGGACTTGGGATAAAGTCTAGCAGATTTGGTTAGTTTAAGATTCTGATGGGCAATTCATAAGCATGTCCATGGATCATTACTGATGGAAGACTGACTGCTGATTCTGAATGGTTAAAGGGGCTCAACCCCATGAATTACAGTTTTGAGGCCTTGCAGGCTGTAGATATCTACCTAGCCTCTCTTGGAAATCATGTTGGAGACATTATTTCCAAACTATCTTCTCAAACAATTTCCCCACAAGGGAACAAACTACTTGGAAGTTGGAAGTGCCATCTTCAAAGCAAAAATGTCTTGTTTTTTATTAAGGGTCCAACAAGTTTTGAGGGACCCAAAATCTCTTACAACAGGTTTTAAAGGGACCAGAAACCCTCTGGACTTAGCAGGAATCCAGAACCCATAAGCAGAGCACTGCTAAAAGATACACCAAAGACTACCAGCAGCCTACCAACAGCCAAACATCAGCAACTAGGCATCAAAGACCTGGCTGAGACACCCACAAGACCTAAGCAAAAATTTCTTTTTATGTCTAATAGGTCACAATAAAAATTAGAAGCAACAACACATTACTAATTTGCTGATTGGCATTACTTAAGTTGCATACCATAAACAATATTTCAAATATATCGCAATCAGACTGCAAGCATATGAGACAAAACCTGTGTAGAGTTTCTTTATTGCTTTAGAAGTTTCTAGAGTCTATTTTAAACTTCTGCCAGAGCTACAGTAACAGATTTTCAGGACTCATAAAGATAAAATTCCAGAATTTGTCTCTGCAGTGCTGAACAAACATAAACATTCCATGATATTGTATCAAGTCTGTACAAAGACTGACAAATAATTCTCAAATTGAATTTTTTCCATTAATTTTTTTTACAGAGTTATAGTTATACCAAGGGACAAGTAGCATGATAGCTTTGTGTCCTACGAATTTCAATAAACATGTAAGCATACAATAAAACACATGAACAATAAGTTTGAGCATTAAAAGGATATCAAGAGAGGAAACACTAGCTTTGAAATCAGTTGGCAACCTTTGATATTGATCAAATATTTTGGGGGCTTTGCCTTGTCCTGTATTTTCATCAATAACTCTTGAACAAAATCTCTGTCCTCTTCTTTTTGTAAGAACCTTGTTTGAAAAATATTGTATTGTGCCTCTATAGAACCTTTAATCTCTATCTTCCTTTTAGACTTTCAATACTCTGTGACTGGAAAGGATCCAACATGTTAGCTTTACCCTATAGGCTAGCAGGATCACAACACTGATACCATTTGTAATGTCCGGTTTTAAAATTCCTTAATGTTTCTTATATAAATAACCATATTGTTTCTTATATAAATAACCATAACTCGCAATAATGATTGCATAGTCAATTATAAATATAAATTTATCCAAAAAATTATAAATTTGATTATATAATTTGAACTTAAAGATTATAATCAAGTTACCAAGAGACTCATCTCCTACCCCTGAGACGCATCTTGGAGACGGAGACGCATCTCGGAGACCAGAGACATCCCCAAAAACATCCTGACACACGGGGTTCTTCTGGCTGCTATATCCTACCATACCGTCTGCAAAGTCTCCCAACCAAAAATTGACATCTCCCGACAGAAGACTTAGGGCATAAGGTGTTATAAAAAGACTCCAATTTTTATCCTCTGTCATCATCCTTGCAAAATCATTATTACATATTTGTTAGTAATGATAATGATAGCCACTATAGTCTTCTAATCAATTTGCTCAATTGCCTCTCCAAAAAGACTCATCAATGATGTACAATTATTCACTTTTCTTGAAGTATCATGATTTACTAACTGTTGTTCTTTTAAAGAGGTCACCAGAATGGTAATAAGAGATCTTTGCGTAACATCAATTCAATTGTTGGAAATAATGGAAACCACTAAGTATCTCTAACCTTCTCAAATATCTTATTGGGACACATCCATGCAAACCTTCTCCATTCTCAAAAGAACAGTATAAAATTTCTCATAACTAGGCATCTCATATCCTTTGGCATGTGTATCAGCATCAAACTATCAATATTTTTGAATTTCAATATGTAATGATAATCTAATATGAAATATGTTGTGAGAGTTTTGCACTTTTTGACACAATGGCATTTGACATTTGTGTATTTAAACTTTAAAGTTAATGTTAAACTTTACCACTGTACTTGTTTTCAAAGTTCTATGTCATGATATTTTCTAGATATTATTAAATTATAATATAAAAAGTTGGCGTCTCCAAGTCCCCCTATCTCCTGTTTTTGAAAACTAGCCATACCGATATTGGTACCAATCTCTCAAGTCTCCAAGTACCCCATCTCCTAGTAACCTTGCTTATAATGTATCTCTAACAAATATAAAAACTTATCCTTTAGCCTCTACTGTAATTCTTCTTTCAAATTTGCAGCTATCTCCCTCTGTATGAAGTTTTTAAAATGTTTCTAATTAAGGATTTTTGTCCTTCAATTTCAATCCTAGAGGGGTTCCGTCCTCAAGCTGTTAGAATATTGATTTATATCCCACAAGGAGTGATAAATAAATATAAAATGTATTTTTCCAATGATGCTTACTTCTCCTTGTTTGGTGTCTCTTATATATTTTTTTAACTTTTTCCTTCAGTGGTTGTGATTCTTCACATTCCCGTTGACTTTTGATAAATTGAACTTTAATTTTATATTTTATAATTATACCATATTTTAGATTTTTGTTTGTTTCTATTTTCATTTATTTTACTATTTCTTATTATTCTAATCTCATTTTAAAAAAAGGGGGCATTACACAATCTATGGTGAAGGCATCAACATCTTCAATGGTCTCTCAAGATAGTACCTAGGGGAGAAGATATTCTATTTTTGTGGCAATGTAGGGTACAATGTGACACTTATTTTGAAGGCTAAGAGATGAAAGGCATTCTTGTTTTATCACAAAGAGGCACCATTTTGGCACCCAATCCTCATTTGAAGTACATAAGAGGCTTTGTTGGTCTTAATTCAAGTCATGTAGAGCATGTACAATTTCTTTAAGGCATTATGATCACCAAGGGTTGGCCAAAATTCCTCTTCTGTGGAGGGCATACATTACCATTTGGACCTCATCATTGATGAGCTCTTTACTATGGGCGAGTGTGTGTGTCTAGGCCATCTAATGCAAATGACTGGGTCAAATGAAAAACCTGCTTATAGTTGCCCAAAGTTACACAACAAAAACACAAGTACAAGGAAGAACAAAGAAGATTTCAGAAAATACAGTCTCCATTAATGAGTTTACATGCCCTATAGACACTCCAAAATGTATGGAACCCAACAATCTATCTTACCCAACCAACAAAATATTCAGCAGACTCGAAAAGAATTTCTCTGTTACAATGTATCCTCATGGTTTGAGCCTAATTATGCTTACGACTACTCTTTTCAGCCTTGTCTTTAGTCCCAACTTTTATATCAACTCCAACAGCCTCTTAAAAAGGAAAATGTCCTTTTTTGTGCTGATGTACAATCATTTGATCTTCCCACAAGTGCAAGAACTAAAAGTCTTCTATGTGTCACTTTTCTATAACAAAGACTCCAAGAGCTCATGATGCTTCAGCTTTCATCTACATGTTTGTTGACTCCTTGGCCATTTCCAAAATGCCTCTGTAAGCCACTTGCATACGACTGACGATTGGCACAACTTGAAATAATTAACAAGGTGTTTTTTGTTTTCCACCTAATAGTCTACAAATGGCTTCTTCACATATCCAATCTCAAAGATGTGGACTGGATCTTGTATACCTTCACTAAGCTTGCATATATCCACCTTTGAAGACATGGATTGGATCCTACATGGCTTCACTAAATTTGCACAACACCCAAGTGAAGCTATATATCCCCAACAAAATGTTATTATGGGGTACTAGCAATTGATCAAGCCTTTGCAATTGCCAATTGAGCCAATCAAGCCTTGTTTGGCCACAAACTAGGCCAAACTGCCCCAACTAACCTAAGACCTTCAGATTGTCAATGTGCATCAACATAGGCCACCCAACCTCATCAAAGGTGGTTTTTCCCTAAAAGGGCAAACTACTCTTGTTTTAAACCAAACATGGGCTTTCTTAATTGAACCTATAGGAGTTTTTTGGCTTGTTTGAGCTCATTGTCAAAAACTAATGAGTGCATCCAGTTTGGTAGGCAGCAATACCTCATAGAGAACTAATTTTTGCAACTCTTTTGCAATTCATTTCTAGAAACCCTAAATTTCAAATGCAATATACTATGTCGGTGCACATAAGACTACATTTTGTGCTAATTTTTATAATTGCAATTTTTTCCACAAAGAATCCAAATTTTTCAGCATACTTAAATTTTACTATTATGAAAAAAAATGTTTCCCATCAATATTCATATTTGTACAAGATATCTTGCAAAATTGAAATACAACACCCATATTGAATGGAAAAAAATAAACTTATGGAGAATGTAAATATTTCAATCAACAAGGTCTCTATCCCTATCTTTGGGGAAAAGTTCCACAACCCAGTTCTGATAAGCACACTGTGAAGCTCAATAATCATGACATTATTTATGGTCACGTGTATGTATTGCTTTCCATGGATTTCCAACATCATATTGAGAACAATGAGCGCCCTTCGATTGCTTGGATGATCTTTTTGTAGTTATTTAGTGACACACTGTCATTGTCTAATGTTTCCATGGAATATACACTTTTTTAAATTGGATCTTATTGACGATTCTGATGATGGTGTATAATATGAAAATTCACACACAATCTCATCAAATTTGTCAAGTTGTAATGCAATTTGTGATGCATCTTTTGACACCTCTTATTTGCAAGCTATTCCACTCATCTAAGAGCCACCTCTTTGGGAATCATATTTGTGTGACATTGGTCATCTTTGTGTAGAATATTAGCTTGATGATTTTCCTCATTTCTAGGATGTCATTACTTTTTGTTTGATGAGAGCTCCCATATAAGTGCTTTTGGAGCTTCTTTATCAACTCACACTTTTTGATACACCTTGTTTTTTGGATCCTCTTTTATTTTGTGATCCACCTAATCTTGTTGATACAATGAGAGTTCCTATTATAGACTCTCCTATTGTGGTGGAGATTATTTTTTCAAGTAATCCATCTCCATTTTCTAGTTCCTCATTGATGGAGACATTTCCTAATCTTTTCTTCGAGATGTCTTCGATACTATGTTCGAAGAAAAGTAAATTAGTTCTAGATACTTTCTTGTCGATTCCTTCATATCTTACCATGGAATGAGAAGACTTTTAGTATGCACCATTTATAGATATTTCTTAATTAGAGAAGGAATATTGTTCAATGCAAGTGGACCTTTCCAAGATCTAGTTTTTGTCCATCTTCATCAACATATGGTCATGTAGTGCATTAATTCATCTTTCCAAACCTCCAAAGGAGTAGCAACTCACTTGTTTTTGTCATCTTCAATTAACCCTTGATATGCTCATTTTCGAGTATTGTTATGGTTGAAGAGTGTTGTCCTTGAAAAAGAGACTATTCTAAGCCCTCTTGCCCTCTCCACTGAGTTTATTGTACATGAGTACCTCATCAAAGCTTGTTGCAAAGACCCATTTCTATGTTCTTAGACTCTCTTTTTTAGACAATACCAAAGTTGAACTAGAATAGATGCTAGTTTGGTCAAATACACCATTTTATTTAAGCTTACTTAGGTAGTTAGTTCACCCTAAGAAACATTATTATTTGCCTATTATAAATTTATAAGTTATAAGGAAACTAGAAAATAAGTTGTTCAGCCAAGCCAATAAGAGCTGCTCATGTAATAAGGCCAAACAAAATCAAGAGTGATGCAGTATGGCCAATAAGATCATTTTTAAGGTTACCTAACAAATTCTATAAATTAGAGCTTCCTTGCTTGCATGTGAAATGAAACGAGAGACGGGAAGGGAGTGAATAATAGGGGGAGATATTTAATAAGATAAATTCCATGAGAGGAACTTATTGAGGAGTTTATTAGTGTAATATTTTTTATGCTCATTCGAAGCTTTTGAATTTAGACTCATAGCATGTGATTTCTGTTTATAGTGACCTATTGCATATGATTTAATCCTTTTTAAGCAGGTTGTGACCGATTTTCCTGCACTTCTCACATGGCATGAGAACCCACGTACCCTTCTTAGCATGGTATTAAAGCTTTTCAAGTAGAAAAAAAATTATGTATACCCTATGTTCATACATTCTAGGGATTATGCATGTCTTAATCACATTCATGAACCAATTCATCACAAATAAAAGCAGAAGTACAGCAGAAAATCAGCGAGAATTCAATTAGATGAAAAAAAAGCACATGAAGAAAACTGTATCTAAACTCAGTGATTATTTCTGCAGATAATGTAGTCTTCTTAACAGAAAAATCAGCAATGGCATATATTTAAAACAAGCACCAAATGGTGTGTATGTATAAATAAACACATCTAATTATATCCTCATTAAGTGGACTGAAGATGCTACGAGATGTCACTCACAAAGAGGTATATGCAGCTATTACACATCAGCTTTGCCTACCTATATACAGTTACACACATGATGGAGTCACAATAATAATGCACAAACCTATGTATATGTATTAGGTTAGTAAGAAGGGAAATCCCACTTACACTACGGTGTATATACACATGACTGACCTATTTAACCCTATGTAAGAAGATTGGAATGAGTAATATCAAACCTGCTGCAGAAATTCTAGTATAACCTAGGGACATGTCCTCAGGATTTATAAAGCATTTACAAAGTGTGTGTTAGGACAAGGATGAAATGTCCCCTTGCCATCCCTAGGGCCCAAGTCCCACTAAGGGGGCATCACAAGGACACCTCCACAAAGTGTGGACATGTCCAAGGTCACTTTGCTTTGGAAGTTTGGTGAGGACATCTAGTGACACCTTGTCATCCCTAAGAGAACTTGGGGACATCAAAACATCATGTAGCCCTCACAAGGACATCAAGGCATCCCTAGCATCTTCAAACAAAAAAGTGTAATCCTAAACCAAAACCTAAAAGGGGAGTCAACAAAGGTCCCAACCTAAAAAAACCTATAAAGCCCCCATGCTCTTTTACCATCACCAAAAGAGATGAGGAAAAGATGAAGAGGAAGAAGACCAACACCAACTCCTTGAGGTATGTTTCCAATTCCCATTGATTATTATTGTACTTAAGGTCTTCAAAGCATTTCCTAAAATTGAGATATAACCCAAGTGCAATGGGACAAGAAGGAAGCATAGAGCCAAAGGAGCTAAGGTAGATTGATGAGGATTAATTAGCAAATACAAGTTTTATCAAGGTCTAGTTATAAAAGCTAGATGATTCTAGAAATTCTATCAATGAGTATGCCACAACATTTGCATCAGACATTAAGTTCGATTTATTAAAATATTGTAATGTTTCTTTAATGGTCATCTTAGTTGCTTTAGGAAGTTTCCATTTTTGTCTTCAGTTCACAATTGTTTCATTTAGAAACATCATCTTTGTAAATCTATTTAAGGAGCCTTCGTCTCCTTTGCTTAATACATCAATTTATCATAACATGGTATCAGAGCAAGTTGATTTTCATAAAATTTGGCAAATTTTTTGAAACAAAAATTTGTACTCTCTTCTTATCTAGAATTTTTCCAAAAATAAAATTTTCGATTTTTTATGAAAATAAAAATCATTGGAGGTTTTGTTGAAATCGTTGGAGAATTCGTGGGTTTCTATGAGCAAATTTGCAAGTGTTTTTCTCCTGTTTTTGTCGAGAGTTTGACAAATCCATCAATGTTTTTTGTTCGCGTTTCTAAGAGTTTGTGGGTTTTTTGTGATTGTGGGAGCTAATGGGTTTTCTGTGCAAATCCTGTAGAGTTTGAGGTTGTTCTCAAAATCAAAGCACCTTCTCTCTATGCTCACGCGTGATATTTTTTCACGTTTGTTGTCCTCTGCACGCGATTTGCGTTCATGCCTATTTTTTTGAGGCTCTCTCAGCCTGTGGTCGGCCCTAGTTCATCTACCCAGCCCACGCAACCTTTATGTTCACATCTCTATTGACAATGGCCAATAGGTTTTTGTTACGCATTTTGTTTAAGTAGACCTACGACCTTGTCTTCCATGGTCATATTTTTTGTTTTCCTGAGCCGACATTTTCAGAATCTGTGCAACCCTTTGCTTGAGCGGTTCTGCAGTTTGCGGCCATTTTGTGATCTGGCATCAAGGGTTTTTTTGTTTTTTTTTCCATCAAAAAATCATGGGAGGGTTTTCTAATTTTTGACCTAAAAAAAATTATTGTCGGTTTTGTACAATTTTTTCCACAAAAATCGTTTTGTACAAAAGGTTTTACTGTTTTTCCTTTAAAAAATGAGGTTTCATATGCTGATCCGTGTCTCGTATTTTGTGCCAGCTACTTGCTGATGTTTCGGTGTTTGGATTTTCATGATTTTTTCCTAAAAAATTGTTTGTGGGTTTTGATCGATTTTTTTCCTCAAAAATCGTGTTTGGTTGTCTGGTTTCTTGCAATTGGACTGGATCACACCTAGAGTTGCTAGGGCAACGGTCTGCCCAAGGGTTTGCCGATTTCTTCCACAAAATCGTGGCTGTTTTTTTTTGAAGCAGATCGAATTTGGTGATTTTCTCCTCAAAATCGTGGTTTCAGTTTGAGAAGCTATTCTCGGTATCCCTGGCTACAAGGAGGGACAGTTTTGTTGGATGAATCTCAATTTGTTTTGGTTTTCTTGGTCATTTCCAGAAGTTTTGCAGTATCAAGGAGGGTCTCAGCAGCAAGCTCATTTTGTAGAGCGTTCTGAAGAGGAAGGGACAGCTTTCTCTATGCATTCATGACCAGAAGGGGGCAGCCTTCTATGCATTTGTGACCAAAAGACCTGCAGATTATGTCTTTTGTAGGGTAGTTAAAACGATGACCATTAAGGGAGGGTATTAAAATATTGTAATGTTTCTTTAATGGTCATCTTAGTTGCTTTAGGAAGTTTCCTTTTTTGTCTTTAATTCATGATTGTTTCATTTAGAAACATTGTCTTTGTATATTTTTTTAAAAAGCCTTTGTCTCCTTTGTTTAATGCATCTATATACCATAACAAGATTAGCCATCGTACTTTTGTATCTAAAACTTGATGAGTAATTATTAAATATAAATATTTGGGTCAATTGATTGTCAAATTGCAAAACTTTGTATAAATTTCAGATTCTTTTACTCATTGTTTTCATAAATGATAAATTGCAAATTTTTTTACTATCTTTCTATGCTCCCCAAGGCTACATCCGCTACATAATTTAACCCTATCAACTATAGGGGAAATTTTGGAAACACAAGGACAAATAGGAAAACTTCCCACCCCAAACCTGATTTCAAAAAATATACGAAATGTTTTGAGAATGACCAATTTGAAATAGGAAACATCGAGGGACACAACTAGCCATCTTGTACACCCCAATCAACATAAAATGCATTCCTTTCAAATCAAAAAACTGAAAATAAAGGGGATGGGGGTCTCACAAGTACCACCACCACTTTACACTAACCCTAAACTTAAAAAGACCACACAAACAACTGAAAAAAACTCATTTTACCATCATTATCAAGAACAAAAAGGAGAATAGTTGTGAGAAAAGAAGAGAATGGCAGTGAGAAGAGAGCATAATTACATTAACTTAAAAGTGATAAAAATTATCAAAAATGGCATACACCTTGAAGGTTTGTGTGGTCTCAAAGGCTTTAATTTGGGCTTGGTAGCGAGGGCTCTATCTTGGACCCTATGAAGGGCATCGCCCCTCAACCTTGCTAGGGATGCTACCCCCAAACCTCGATATGAGAGGTATTGCCCATCAACCGCACTAGGGGCAATATTTCTAGTCCATCAAGAGGAGCACTACCCCTCAACCGTGCTTACAACTTCATATGAACAATCAAGAGGAACATACTTACCTCTCAATGATTGGAGAAGTTAGTGGTTGTGCATAGTGCCTTGCGACTTCAAGATCAACAATCTCGAGTATCGTTAGACTCCAACCTCAAATTGGGATGTTGATCCCAATGATGCTATGTAGGTGATGAGGAGACATAAGAGATTGGTTGGGGTTCCATTCGATGAAACAATCCCACATAGTGGCAGTAACTTTGACTTAAACTCCAATTTTGATGCAATGTTAGCAAATATTGACTAAGGGCAATGGCATATTTTCTATGTTTTTTCATTGTGTAATTAAAACTTGCAGCCTTTGGGCATTTTGTTGTAGTTGCTATACAATAGACATATGCACATTGATAATGGAAGCAATGAGTTTTGTTAATTCATTTGTCAACTCTAATGTTATGTATTAAGGTTCTTTAATATACATGACAAATGATTTATAACATCATCATATGAATATTTGAAATTTCCTATACTTTTAGACTTTTCCTATTTTTTTGAAAGTCGTCACCTACCATCCCAAATAATTCATCTCGGAAATGCATCCTCTTGTCCCCTACCATCCTATCCCAGAAACTTGGTGGAACAAGGCTATTTTTTCTAATTAAATATTCAAATAATTTATTTTCAATATTATTTTAATATTTGTCATCTCACTGTCCCCAAAATCCAAAGAAAAAATGCCATCTAACAAACAAACAAGGAGAAATCCTTAAAATGCACATTTTATCATTCATTGTCTAAATCCACTAGGACACAGACCCACTCATTCATAGTTCCAACCAACTAAATCTTTGTACCATATTGTTGTGACATTTTCACACATCGCCCCATTGCAAATGGGGACCCATGTTTTTTGCTTTTTAGGGTTTGTTTTCTAGGTCTTTTAGGGTTTTGTCAGTTGCTTTTGCATTTTTGAGTGTTGTAGGGGAGATCAATAGGATAGCAGGTCCTGCTCGAGTGAAAACCTGATCCTGAAATTTGGCTAAGTCTGGAATGTCCTGATCCTGAATTTGACTAAGTCTGGAAACTGAAAAACCTCAAAAAACTAGATTTTGCAATATAACTCCTGGAGGTCTAAAACGACTCTCAAACATCCTAAAAGTATATATGGAATATAACTTAAAGTATAAGGTCTTCTTTCTTATACTTAAATGTTATATTCCATAAAAATTATCCTGATAGAGAGTTCAAAAAGTCAAATTTCGCTCCTGTCCTTCATTGAGGATCCAGAGCGAATTTCGCTCCTGTCCCTCTCCAAGGGACCAAGGCAAAGCGCTCCTGTCCCTCACCAAGGGTCCAAGGCAAAAAGGCTTATTTGAGTCATTCCTGACCTTGTTTGGTCGAATTGGAACATCAAAGGCATGGTGGAGGACGAAATGAACGTAATAGAGCATCCAGACTTGACAATGAAATGATGAAGTTTTTTGCCTAGAAGGTCAAATTCGCTCCTGTCCCTCACTGAAGGACCAGAGTGATTTTCTTTATATGCACAATTTCAAACCTTTTTTGGACATTAACTTTTATTCATAGCATTAAGTAAGGTGAAATCTTCCCTAGCAAAGGAAATTTGAGATGAAAATTGTAGTGATTTGGCCTTGAGGACAAAAATCGCTCCTGTCCCTCACTGAAGGACCGGAGCTTGATTTTCAAATTTGCACTGTTCTTGCAGGATCAGGACAATTTTATGATTGGAAGAGATCAAGGAGGGCATGTTTTGTCCATTGAATATAATTTAAGCAGTCTACAAAGGAGTAAAACAACCCAAATGACAAAAAGTGCTCCCGTCCCTCACTGAAGGACCGTGCCACTTTTTCAAGTTTCTCCTATTTTTTTGATATTTTATGGCAAAACTTGACTTGGATGGGAAGGACGAAGGATGTTTTATGCCTTGGACGCAATTGAGAGATTTAAAGAACAAAAGGGTACGCCAAGATGTCAAAAGTGCTCCCGTCCCTCACTGAAGGACCGTCCCTCTTTTCTAAAAATACAAATTTCTTGCAAAGGCAAGGCAAGTTGCGTGATTGAAATGAATGAAAGAGGGCAAGATTCATCCATTGAAGATAATTTGGAAGACTAGCAAAGGACGAATTGGCTTAAAAATGAAAAAGTGCTCCCGTCCCTCACTGAAGGACCGGAGCTTGAATTCCAAATTTGCATTATCCTTGCAAGATTTAAGTGATTTCGCGATTTGAAGAGGTCAAGGGAAGTGTGTTTTATTCGTTGAATATAACTTGAGTGGCCTACAAAGGAGAGAATCAACCCAAGTTGCAATAGGCGCTCCTGTCCCTCTCCAAGGGACAAGAGCGATTTTCTCACAGGACAAATTTCTGGCAAAGGTAAAGCGAATTTCAAGTTTGAGGTGAATGAAGAAAGGCATAATCGGTCCATTGGAGATAATTTCGAAGGCTAGCAAAGCACAAGTGAGCTTATAATTGCAAAATCGCTCCTGTCCCTCACCAAGGGACCAGGGCGAAAAACACATTAACAAGCCTTCCTCCTCAAATTGGGACAAATCCAGGTCAAGGCACAAGATTGGAATGATATTCAAAAATGCTTCAAAGAGGAATGAAGTTACAAAGACCACAAAATTTGATGAAAATTGGCCAAGGCGCTCCTGTCCCTCACCAAGGGACCAGGGCGAAAATGTTCTAAGGCACGCTCCTTCTAAAGATCAAGTGAATTAAACTCAAAGTTCCCAATAAAATGCCATTTTGAATGTCAAGGATGAGGTTTTGAACGTAAAAAATGAAGGATGGAGGACAAAAATGCAGGAGCACTCCTGTCCCTCTCCAAGGGACCAGAGCGAAGTTATCAAAATTCATTATTTTTTGCCTTATTTTAGCAAATCGCACTAGATGCCAAGTTCGCCAAAAAAATTCGAAATATTTTTAAAAATTCTAATTAAATTGGCATTTAATGAAAATCGCATAGCATTTAATAATTAATTTTGAGCCTTGGAAAATCGTTTTTTTTTATTAATTGAGGCATTTCGAAATTAATTATTATTAATTTAAAATTTAAAAGAAGAGCGCTTGAGGTATCATTTTTTTTATTGCTTAATTAAGTTGGCCTCTTCCTTTTTAGTTTTATTTTTTTTTTTGGCCTATTTTCATCAAGTCGGCCTATGGGGAGGTGAAATGGTGAGCGCCTATATAAGAGAGGTGTGTTGAGCGATTTTAATCCATCATTCACTCATCATTTCAAATGCGATTTGGAAGGGCAAAGAAGAAGTGCGAAATCTAGCTGGAGTGGAGCAAATTTCTACTAAGTGTGGAGACTAAGGAGGGCGAAATTCATATTGAAGGCTATTGAAGAGGCAAATTTCTTGCTAGATTGGAGGATAATTTCCAGATTTTTGAAGACATTTGAAGGCGAATTTCCAGATCTTGAAGAAGCTAGTGGAAGATGGAGTCCTTTTCCAAGCTAAAGGGGGCGCATTTTGCTAAAGGGAGTCTTGATCTACATTTTGCCTAGCGAATTCTCCTATCTTTGCATCATTTTTTAGAATTAATTCCCAAGTGAAGGTATGGTGTAATCACCTTGGCACCATTTTTGAAGATTTAAATTTTGCTTTGAAAATCCTAAATTAGGAAATGATAACTCAAGATTTATCATGAGGTTTCCTAAATTAAAATCTTGAATCTTCCTTTTAAAGTTTAATTTTTAGATTTCAAGATATATTATTAATTGTGAAATGTTGTGTAGGTATCAAGATGGCGACTCCAAAGCCCGGAGGATCTACAAGCCGGAAGACTCTCCTCAAGGAAAATCAAGCAAGGACAAGGACGACCTTCTTCGATCCGGCCTAGCATCGACAAGGACGGCCTTCTTTGGACTAACGTCATCAAGGGTGACTTCTCCAATCCAGTATTCCAAGGCGAGGTACATCAATCATCCTGCACATCAAGGACACAAGAAGTTAGAACAAGGGTTCGTTGAAGAAGCAGATAGTTCCAGATGAATTAATTAAAGCTAGCTTCTCAACAACATCAAGTTGAATATCTACCAAGTTACAAGTGTCAGACGAGGTGGCATCCTAGTCATCACTTCTCCAATCAGTGTGGTCCACCTCAGCATTTCCAAATTCAATGTACCTAACTCATGGAAGGTGGCGCAAACTCCGATGTACCTACCCCAGCTATCCATTGGTGGAATTTTCTAGAGAGGACATGTGTCCAGGCAATACAATTATTTCATCGGTCGAGCATTAAATGTTATGTAATGGTTGTAACAAACCCTAATTAGGGTTTTCATTGTTGAATCTTGGCCATTGATCTCAAATTGATCTAAGCCATCGAATTGTATTGAGGGCACTATATAAGCCCTGGCATTTCATTTGTAAAGGCATTAAGATAATAGAATATAGTTGGAAGCAGTTAGAAGATAGATAGATAAGTAATAAGATAGAATAGCAATTAAAGTAGAGTAGAGAGAGAAGGCAAAGATTGTTGCCAAGATGTTGTTGTAAAAGACTTGTAACTTCATTGAAGAAATGGTGAAATTTATGGGTCGATTCGACAATTTGCATGGTCTTTATACTTCTCATATTTGATTTCATGTTATTAGATGAGTGGAAGAAATGTGCTTGATTGATGGTGAAATTCGTATATCCATACTACTAGCAATTTGTTGATTGCAGACTTGCCTTGCGTAGTCAACTGGAATCATTCAGCCTAAGCTTAACTTCAATTGTCGCTTCTTCATCGATATGCATCAACCTGATGGTGTCTATGCCTGCAGTGATGATTTGAACATCATAAAGCTTTCCTTCGAAGATCGCACTAACCTTGTGGAGATGGTCCTGGGATGTCAAAACAAGACTTAGTTAGAATTTCATCAAAGATCATTCATTGCTCTTACATTCTTAGTGTTAGGATTAGATCCTTTCCTCGCCCTCATCTTTTTTCCTTTTTTCAAGTCAAAGCTAGTAAGATCCTGTGTTCCAGCAATATTCAAAGCAAATCAGAAGTTCAGGCATCAAGTGTAAGTCCCCTTGTGATTCCAGCAAATCACATCATACCACAAAGAGCTTATCCACACGTAGAGACCCTACATACCAGAACCTTGAAGTCATCCTGATTGATCCTTTTTCGCGATATCTTCAGCAATCAGAGGCTTTACTCAAGAGAGGATAAGGTACCTTTAGGTATTTTATTCTATGTTTGATAGTGTACAAAATACACGTCAACACATATGTACTCTTCCTTTTCATTGAGAATAGAAGAGCTTTGTTCTACTATTTATTGTCCTTTATAAATGTGTAATGATTTGTCTCATTTGGTGTTGTTAATTTTCATTATAATGCCATAGATTACTAGCTAGTTTATTTTATTATTCTCCACACTGTTGTCCTCATTTTTGAATTTTCAAAAATGTGACAACCCTTACAAATTTTTGCTTAAAATCAGTTGCTTTTGTCTCCAATGCATGTTTTACGAGGTACAAAACTCACATTTGTTAGTGTCAAATAATTTGGGGCTGTCTTTGCCATCATTGTCCAAGCTTTGGTGAGTTTTGGTTTTCTTTTTCCTAGCTTTTTGTGCAGTTTCGGGTTTCAGAGCAGTCACTGCATGTTGAAGATTTTGCTCCTAAGGCACGCTTCCCGAGGCAAAAATTGCTCTTTGTTGAATTGGACTGATCTTCGGTCCATCTTCGATTCACGTTTCAAAATTCATTGTGTTTCGATTTCGTTTGCTATGCTTTTTCTTCAATTTCGGGTTTTTTCTTCCTGACTACAGGTGGGAAATTTTCCTTTGATTGCAAGTTTTAATTTTCTCTTGTTTTAGTGTTGTAGGGAAATTTTAAAACAATTACAAGTGCACTTTATTTAAAACTTGTCACTTGTAACTTACTTTTTATTTCCCCCTTGTTTTTTATGTCTTTTAAGTCATTGTAGGAACTTTTTGGACAAATTACAAGTGAATTTAAAATTATAAAAACTTGTAATTTCTTTTAAAAGTTCCTACTTAAGTGATTTTTGGATGTAATAGAAATTTATTTCCCTATTACATGTTTTATGTCCTTTTAGTTGTTTTAGTCTTTTAAACTTGTAAAAGGGATTTTATTTCCCTATTACAAGTCTTTTTGTCAAAGTCATTTAAACTTGTAAAGGGGATTTTATTTCCCTATTACAAGTTATTTTGACATGTCTTTTTGTTCTTTCTTCCCTAAAACCTGAATTTGCCCAAGGAAGAGAAAAGTGAAGTAATTAAAACTTGCAATGGGGTTTCTAAAACCCGATTGCATATTTTTTGAAGACATTTGTTACTTGTATTTGCAAATGAAGAACCTGACCTGCACATTTGCTCCCACAAATCCCTTTTTTGTGGCTTTCTTCCCCAAAATTTGTCCAACATTCATGCAAAATCGTTAGGAATCAATGCTGGTTGCCACGTTTTTCACCAAAAACGGTTTTGGCAAACACGTTTTGCATTTTTGAAAGCATTTTTGAAGATGTTGTTGAAGACGTTTTTGAATCCGTTTTTGGCTCACGTTTTGGCCACGCCTTGCATTACATTCAAACCGTAGTGTTTGTCACTTAATACTTGGTGTTTGCATTCAAGAAGAACACGTTTTCTTCAAACGTTTTCTGCTAAATGTGCCCTACATTCATGCCGGTTGTTGAGCCTTGGATTCTGGACGTGAAAGAGGTTGCATTGATCTTGTTTAAATTCTATTTTTATTTGTTCTTCCCATATTGTAAAAGAGTTAATCTTCTTTTTACAAAATTTACAAATGTTGAAGAATTGCCATGAGACTCATTCATTTGATTTCGGGATTTCAAAATCTGATTGCAAGTAGTTAGTTTTTCCCATTTTCCAAAATTGTCAAGTTGAAAATGTGTCTTTCCTTGTCACATAAAGTTTGCCATTACCGGTTGGTATCATTATTTCCATCATTCCCTCATGTCAAAATCCCTATTCTCACCATTTCATCCATTCATTTCACTTTCATCCATTTTTCCCATTTAAAGTCTACTTGCAGTCGGAATTTTAAAACTTGATTGCAATTGTGTCTTCACTTGCAGTCAGCCTTCCAGAACTCGAAATTGGTCCAAAATGCACTCAAAAAACACTTGAAAATGAGTCTCAAAGGTCCAATTACAAGTGCAAACTTGTGTTTTCCCATTACACATGAAGTTGCATGTTTGTTCTCCACAATTGCAAGTTAATGCTCTTGTTTTACCACACATGTAGTGCAGTTTCCAGAACCCGAAATTCACTTGTAAGCCCATTTTTGCATCAATTTATCCCTTCCCATGTCAGTCCTATTTGCACACACAACCTACCAAATCAATAAAATAAGGCATGGACCTTATTTTGCAAGTAGATTCCAAGATTGGAGAAAGAACACCAACATGACGGAGCCACACAAGGAGAATAATAAGTGATATGAATGGTTGAGAGCATAGAATGCTTTCAAGACAGAGATAGGCTTCTTACTTCAGCCTTGCAAAAAACTTCCCTCCTGAAAAGCCAGTACTTCCCCAAGCAAGAAGATAAGGTTGAAGTTCGTTGACCAAGGACACAAAGATCATTAAGGATGCAAATTCCCATTCCAGTTCAAGATGTCTTCACCAATCTAGACTACTTCAAGTTCTAGCATCCTGAAGCAGCATGAAGATTTTCAAAACAAAGGATGATGTAGTTAGAGTCGTGTCTTCGGACACAGAGTAATTTCAATTATGCATTTGTAATTTTGTTTTGACAAGTTACATGTAAAAAAAAACAACTTTGTAATTGCAAGTTAACTCATCACTTGCACTTTTGTAATTACATGTAAAGCAACTACAAGTTGAGTTCAATCAGGACTGTAGTTGGAATAAGTCATGGTGGTTGAGAGAATTTCTCAAGTTAGTTAGGATCCTCCCACCTTTTTCTCAAGCCTCCTCTCCTATAAATACTTGAGGGGGTCTATTGTAATTTTTATCTTTTGGCAATGCGACAAAATTCTGCCAATTTGTATGTGCACTCTAAGACTTTGAGCTTGGATGTAAATCAGATTGCTTTCAATAAAAGAGGCAAGTTGTGTTGAGACTTTGTGCCAATTCAAGTTGTTATGTGACGACATTTTCTGGAGTTGATTGTGAGTTTCGTTCTATTGTTCAAGAAGGATTTAAATTCAATCTTGCAGACTTTGAACTGCTAATTGTATTTAGAGTTATATGTTAGGTTTTCAAATTTGGTCTTGCAGACTTTGAGTTGCTTATCATATTTGAAGCTAGTGTGGAAAGCTCAAGTGGGAAGATAGCTTGTAGACTTTGTGCTGCTTCTATTTTTAAGACTTGTGCATGTAAGGTGAAGTGCATCATGTAGTTAGGCTTTGAGCTGCTACATACTGTGTTTGGTTAGCAGAAAATCATCTAAAAAGGTTGATAGGAGAATAGATAGTTAAAGACTTTGAGCTTTCTTTCTATTTTCCCATCCCGGGGAAGCGACGGAGGTCTTTGTGCTTTCATGGAAACTTTGTTTCCCTTTATGTTCCAAATCCTACAAAAAAGTCTCATTTCTGTATTTCCTGTTATTTATTTCCAATTGCTATTACTTTTCTGTGAAGAGAAAAGAGTATAGTTTTTCTTGAAAGAAGAAGAAAGACTGTTGTCCCACCCATATTAGATTAGTTTAGTCTGTCGATAGGGGGAGCCTTCCCTAAATTAGGAGAGTATCATACTCACACACTGTGGCTGAAACCACAATTTTGCACATCCCCCAAGTGTACAAAATTTTCAACCAACACACACCACCTGCCTTGAAATTCCAGTAGCTATGCCAAAAGAAGGATTCATCAATGCAAGACTATATGATCAAATTTTATGACTTCCTTACATCTACGGATCAAGGATACAAACCAAAATATGGTGCTAAAGTGCCTCTATGGACTTTTCCATTTTATCAACGAAAAGATTAAATTTCTAACCTCTAACTCTTTGGGGAAAACTTATTGGCATGCCTCCAAGATCAAAGCAAAGGGAAAGATGAAATAGAATAGTCCCTCTTCTCATGTTGGGGGCAAAAGAAAGCTAGGGCCTAACATGCCAAAACCCCTACACCATAGCCAAAGCAACCCCTTACACGACAAAAGTCTCTAGTGCCACCACCACCAAACAAAGGCATGAGAAAACAAGGGGACATGGTGCAAGCACCACAAGATCAAGACCCACAACTCTAAGGAGTAATCTTTGATCATGTAATCTACACTAGGAACTATTCCAAAGGAAGAAACCATTGGGATGAAACTTGTCTAAGCACTAGTGCTTCTAACTCCAACACCACCAAGGGGAGTGCTTATTTCACACTTAATATAGAATCAAAGGAAAATCTCTCCATCTCATCCTCAATAATTTGAGCCAAAAGAACATTATCAAGGAGATGCAGTTAAGTGTGTAGGTCCCACAACATAGTAAATCCTCATTAAATGCCCTCTTAGATGACTTTAGCAAGGCAAGAATAGTCAAATTTGAAGTCAATGCATTCTCAACTATGGTAGCAATCTCATAAGTGATACAACCACCCTGGCATAGCTTCACTAAAGTTTGCAACATTTGTCTTAAAACCAACATGTTTATGACCAAGCGGACATCTTTAGAACTAATCAACAACATTGGTATGTTAAAGTCAATAATTTCTTCTACCACATTATGGAATCTATTTAAACAAACAAAGTCACTTCCGTATCTGCCAAGCAATGAAAAATGTTTGCTAGTGTATCACACAAAAAATTTCACCTATCTCTTGGTTCTCCTAGAGACCCTAAACACTAAGCATAAACCCAGTCAAGACATGGTCAATCCAATGAACAACACAAAAACACCAAACTGCCAACTTGTTACAGCAGTAAGGAGATGTCTTTGAGTAAACCAAAGGTGTTCCCAATCAATATGTGATAAAGTACTTGTTTGCACTAGTACCTACATCTTCACTTCTAAATAGCCTCCTCTATTGTTAATTGATTTGGGAGAGCAATGGAGTTTGGTGTCAAATTCAAGAGCTCACCAATAATAGAAAAATTGTACCAAGATTTTCTCCTTGTGGCAGCCCAATAGGCCTTGCACCAAAGAAAGAGGGTTTATGGCACTTATACATTGATTATTGCATGCTCAATAAGCTCATGGTGACTAAACAATATTTATCGACTCACATAGACAAACTTCTAGACCAGCTCTAAAGTGCATGGTACTTCACCAAGATCTGTCAAAAGAGAATGGGGAAAGAAGTTGTAGACTATAGTTGTACAACATTTTGAAATTTCAGCATTTGAAGTATATGACATATGCAATTATTGATCAAAATTTGATGATAAACTGACAATCACTAAATTCATTCTTTATAGTTCTTGTGCATCATTCAAGTTTATTTTATTTGACAAAATTTTAACTCAGTCCAAACTCCAAATACAAGTTAATTTTCGGGCTGTCACATTTTAGCCAATTCCAAGTTTTTAGCTGTCCTCCTATCAAGGTGCTTATTGCTATAGTTTAGAAAAACCCGCAAGATGCTCATAAACTCCCAGCAAAATTGATTGGCAAGACATTGGACAAAAATTTGCTTGCCAAGTTGTGCAAAGCACTTGTTGAGTTTTCCCTAAGTAATCTCCGACTAGCAATAACATTTTTTTTCCCAAAAACATTTCAATTTTTTTTCCATTGTTGTTGATTTGACCAATTTTCCTAGCTATGCAAAATTAAATTATTTTCTTGTGATTTTTAACAATATTTTAAACGTTATTTAAAATTTTTTTATAATTTTTTGTATTTTCTAAATGTTAAAGAGTATTTTCCAAGTTTTTGTCAGGTTTCAAGTTCAATTCAAAATTTTGGCTTGTTTTTATTGAGTTTGTAATTTTTTAGTATGCTCATCACCATCAATCATTTGGAGTCATCAAAGCTAGACAATCTACCAACAAATCTAAGTGGTACAACCTTCTGCAACTTTAGGCTTGGTTTCCCTACTGACTAAAGGTGCAATGGGTAGTGATACCATGACTTCTAAAGAAAGTGTGACGATCTTAGAACAACCTTAACCACCAGTGCACCTTCTTTGATCACACATGTTGGTTCACATAAGAAAGTGACATGTGGAATGGCAATCCTAGAATACACCATCCAAAATGGCATACAAAAATTGGTGCCATCCTAATTGATTTCTCCTAGGTTGGCACTTGTCAAATAAGATTTCCTTGCGAGTTGCATGTTTAACACCAATTCCCACACCATTTGGTGCATGTGAAAGATCCGCAAATAGATATAACAGGAAAACAACACTATCTTCCTCAAATACAATATCAAAGGTGCTTGCAAACTAGATATGATTAGGTTTCAAGGCTCAGAGTTCCAATTTCAAACATATAATTAAAATAACGGAACCATGAAAACAAACTTCAATGTCTCAGCTATTAACACCTTCTCAAGAGCATATAGAAAAACACAACAAGACTTGGCAAAAGTAGAACAGTTTGCACCTTTATTGTAGCAGTCCAGATGAAGGATGAAACCACTACCATATTAATGTCTGCATTTAGAGGTGCAAGACATTAATTTATATATTCAATTCTTTAAAAAATCAATTCCAACTTAATGATTATTTCCTCCGCATAACAGTGATGTACAACCTATGATTGATGCCAAATGTTGTTGTTATCCCAGAGAGATATTTGTTGAAGACTCGGGCTACAAACTGAATATAAAACTCCTGATATAGTCTCTAAATTCCGTCCTTTTCTGATAGATGAACAGCCATGCACCTTTCCATCAAACACATGTACGGTTCTTCATGCCATTGCTCAGGGAAAAGCCACGAGTTGCTTCTTGTAATTTTCCATCTTGAGAAATCCCGCCCAGGAATATTGAACCACGAGCTGAAGAAGGATACTTGCAATAATTAGAGAACTTCCACTACGAATAATCTCCTTGTGAATTTCCGCCATTATATTCAATCTCAGATTATGCCCGATGGATGAAATACTTGTCCCAAATTCTTTACTTTAGACTATCGATAATAAAATATTTGACCTTATTTCCTTATGCCAATACTAAGCAAACAAGTCGATGAAGAACTAGGCAAATATTAGTCGAGCAAGCCACCCTAAGAGTTATGGATATAAGCATACAAATATATTCAAACCAGTGCCCAGAAAAAATAACCAATAGACTTCTATTGTGCAGATAATGAGAAATATTAATCCAGCGTTCCACGGAGACGCGTCCCCCCCAAAAAAAACCGCATCTCCTATAGGGGGGACGTTTCTGAGACTTGGGTACTTGGGGGAAACATCCCCCCACAACACCACCACTTCCGCCACCTCTGGCAAGGACACTGTTGGGTCGCTTGCTATATGTCACATGCTGCTACATATTGATTGCAACCTTTAACTTTGTGAAAACTAGTAGGCCTTTCATGGGGCACTCATAGAGATGTTATATTGCAGATTTTGCCTTGAAGATTTCAATTCACCTCTATTTTTTATATCAGCACCAACCCCCCACCGCCATCCCGCCACCATCCCCTCGTTGTCCCCAAATTTAGGCCCTTGGTCCCCCCGTCGTCCCCTAGTCAGGAAACTCTGTGGAACACTGTATTAATCGCTCTTAACGAAAGTCCCACAACGATCACAGAAATTAAGATTTTTCAAATGAAAACAAGGATCATGCCACACCTTAAAATGATACGCTAAACTTCAAGACAATCTTAAAACATACATTTCAATAATATTATTTTTTCAAATAGATAACTGACCACTTGATAAAGTATCCACCATTATTTCAGAAACAATCATCAAATTTGTCTCCAAAGGAGACTTTACAAATTTGGCACAGCTGTAGACTCCGTCACGAATCCACCCCTTTGAAAGAGATAGGTTTTCGTTCAACCCTTCTGTCAATTCTTGAAGGTTTTCGTCTCCAAAATCCATTAATTGTTAATCAAAATCACAAGCATATCTAATGCATCACCAGGAACCCCCTTGTAAAGATCTCCAGGAAGCATCTAGAAGATAGGCCGACTGGAGAGTAACTTTAATAATGTTGGTGTTGGAAATAAGCCACACCCAGACCAACGATGGACTGGTCCAAGAAGGGTCAGTAGCTCAGTGGTAGAGCACTCCAGCAGCATATGGAAGGTCCTAGGTTTGAGTCCTAGCTGGTCCATGTCTCAACATGGTATCAGAGCCAGGTCCAAGCTAGGAGCCCCAAGCACACGAGAGGTGTGGCTTAAGGGGGGGTGTTGGTGTTGGAAATAAGCCACACCCAGACCAACGATGGACTGGTCCAAGAAGGGCCAGTAGCTCAGTGGTAGAGCACTCCAGCAGCGTATGGAAGGTCCTAGGTTCAAGTCCTAGCTGGTCCATGTCTCAACAAATAAGTGACTTATTTTATTATTATTTAATTAAATTAATTCATATTAAGTCATCATTTGAATATTTTATTAATTTTTTGACAACTTCATAGAAATCAATTTAATTAATTGTCAACTTAAAAATTGGGGACATTATAGCATGTCAGATTAGCATTGCTTGAGTGATGAACTTGCACAATGACATCGTTGCAACTAAGGAAGGCAATATGACACAAAAAAGGATATGAACTATTTTCCATTACAAAACTGAACTGTTCTTGAATATAATGAACTCTTCTTGTGATTTCATATATACTGGTATTTGACCTCTATAAGGGGGATCAAGTGGTTTTATTCAGCTAAACCAATTGGCTAAGACTATCATTATCATCCTTAGTCTCTCATCATGGGAATTCTCACTTACGTCTTCTAGATCTCCAGCATCCATATGTCCTATTCTCGTTCATAGTGAATATAAGAGCATTTTCTTGCTATCTCTTTGCCTCTTCAAATGTTGCAGTATTTATCTCACTTTATGTTGTTGCATGTTCATTATTATGCAGTAGATTGCTAGCTAATTTATTGTGTTGTGCTCCATGCCACCATCTTGGGCCCCACGGAGCAGATCTATATAGAATATGGTTTTATTAATCATTGTCAGTATATGGCAATAGGCTGGCTCATTAGTCTTGCTAGTGAGTTTGTGTCGGTTGCAAGAGTGGGAGTTCACTTAAGATCTACTATTCCTGTAAATCAGTTTCAGCCAGCATGTTCTGTTATTTTTTATCTTACAAACTCTTTTATAACTATGGTGGTTGTAAGCTTTCACGAAATTTACTTTAACTACCCTCAGATCAACCAGCATTAACCGACCACTTGATTAGCAGTAAATTCATGTAAATATTTCCTTTTGACAATTGCAATAAGAATTGTATTCAAGTATTATACACAATAATGCTTCAAATCAATAGATCCAGACACAAAATGAAAACATCATGAATCATATAATTAATACTTAAATACTTCAAGAAGCAGGTCTCATATGATATGAACAATAAATAAATAATGTAAATATCCAAGTTAAATAGTTTTGGCATCATGAAAAAGGGAGGAAGACAACAGTAATATTTCCATTATAATGGGACAATATAGATTTTACCTTATGCAATGCAAAGCATACACCATCAACCTCTATGACAATATCACTGGGGACATCTGAAAAGATCCTGTAATATATTGCCAGTGCATTAGCATTTTAGACCTTTTAAAATATCCAAGACACAAAAAATGCACCTTTAAACGTTATTTATTTAAACAAAATGAAAAAGTTGCATCTAGGTCAAGAATATGAACCAAATTTCATCAACAAAGAAAACCACCCTTACAAATGCTCATTGAAGCTGTTATAGTGTTACGGGTATAGGTGGTGTTCTGCTACATAAATAAGTTAAGATATAAATAAAACAAAAAGAAAAGTACTGTTGTTAGTGTGGAAATTAAAAGAAAACAAACTTGATATCCACAGACAATCAAAAACTGGTCAATGGGACAGGTAAGTACAAAGCATGCTATTTGCAATATCCAAAGATCTAAGCACATTCAGGCTTAGCACAAAGTAAAAATTTTAACAAAGAAAAAAAAAATCAACATTATGACATACAACTGGCATACAGGAGATGCTACAAAACACTTGAAACAGAACTAGAATAGCTTTCAGAAATTTAATGTGATGATGCGTGCTTGCTACAATCTGTCATTCTCTACATTAATCATTAGTTACCTTGCAGTTTTGAATACAATTTGACCATATGCTTGTCAGGAACACTGGTCATTCTCCACTTCAAAAATCATGGTTTGTATGAAGTTGAATCTACTTCAAAAATTATAGCTCATATAGCAAAAACTAAGAATATAATTTGTCAGGCCCCAATAAAAGGTTGAGTAGTAGTAAATTGCAAAAAGGTTATTGGCATTGCTAAATGGACACCCCCTGATGTAGCCATTTTAAACTAGATTTTGATTGTGCATCTAGAGATAATCCAAGGGCAAAAGATGTGGTGGCCTCATCAGAGATGAACCATGTTGTTTTGTGTGGGATTTTGCCATCAAATTCAGTCATGAATCTAATAATATGGATACCACAGTGGGTGTGGAAAAAAGAGTGAAATTATCTCTCTCCTTCTCATCAAAGGTGATTCACAGATCATAACCAGGGCCATGGCTGAAGGGTACAATACCAATTGAAAGATTGCTTTAGTCCTTAATGAAGTAAGAAATATGACGAGCACCTTTGATAGCATTTCATGGATATTAATTTTCAGACAAGCTAACAAGAAAGTTGACTATTTAGCAAATGCAGGAGTTGATAGCATTGGTTCTATGACAAGTAACCTGCACCCCTCCTGCCCAAATTGTGTTAATTTTCAGACCATGGCAAGCAGATCATGCTCTCAGAAAAATCAACCTTAAAACTAGGTAGCTTAAAACATTAAAAACTTCAATCAAAAAAATAATCTCTGGATGTGCAAATCTACAAACATATACTGCTGAAAATAGGAACAGCAAATACCCAATATTGAACTCTCAAACCTGAAACTTTTCTCTCACTAAACATGAAAAGAGATACACTGCACTAGCTCAAAAATGGAATGAACAAACACCGACACCCCTGCCTTTCTTTTATAGATGAAGAAGGCTAGAAGAAAAAATGAACTTCCAAAAATAACAAAAGCAAAATTTAAACTCAGACTTCTAAATCCGGAAAGCATTTTAATTCTGGAAGAGGATGAAGTTGGCACATGCATGCACCCTTTCCTGCATAAATGTTCATGATTCATGCTAATACATCTGTTACACGCACATCTGGATCTGCTGCTGTCACTGCTGTGCCAGTACTGTGAAAATACCAAATGAGTACCTCAAGGTAAACACTCTAACAAATTGGAGGGACCTAATTCAAATTTTGCAAGAAAAGAGCATCACCCCCTGGGGGCCTTGGATCTGGGTTCACTTTGGATCCTGAGTTGATTTGGCCTGGGATTCTGCCAGCATACTGCTTTTTGTCTGTGGGGTCATCCTCAACAAACTTGGGGAGGCCAAATTTTGCAGTACTTTATAGAACCCAAAATTAATCTGCAGGACTTTGACAACTTTGTTAAATTCCTTTTGGTTTTTAAAATCATCTTAGGCCTTTGACATTTATTGACCAGAACAGACCTGTTTCAAACTCATTTATTTATTTTTAACCTGGTTAAACTTTGAACTCTCATTTTTTCTTGCAATTTAAATCAATCAAAAAAAAAAAAAATCCATGACGAGCAGAAAAAAGATGAAAAGGAAAAGGAAAGGATGCCCTGGCCTTTGCACGCCTGTCCAGCCAATTGCACATGTCCTCCTTGATATACTACATCCTCCTATTTACAACTGCCCTTGCCAAAGTCGAGGATTTTTATTCTTTTACTTAGTTTTCTTTCTACTTTTTCAGTATTTAGAAAAGTTAATTTTTTAACTAGCAAAAATATACTAATTTACTAAATTGTAATGGAACATATATGTACAACAAAATAATACGCTTTCCTAGTGTAAAGATAACAATAACCCTATCTAACAAATAAAATTAATTGTAATTACTTTCAAATAAAATTAATTGTAATTACTTTTATAATTCAATCAATTGGAAATTAATCAAGATAAAGGAGATTATAGATGGAAATGAAGCAAAGATAAAATAATTGAAAGGACTATGTACTTAGAAATTTTGATTTCAGATAGGTAGATTATTTGACTGTGACATGGAACTGGTGCTGATATTTTTGCAGATCCCATAAGATGCTGACTGCTGATACTATTATTTCAATATTGAACAATGAATATCTATCATCAGATTCGAGTTTGACAGATTGACTTCGAACTTGAAGTAGCATTTATGTAGTATTATGAGCTTAATTCGTGTTTTTAGGCTGCAAATATGTAAGAAATTATGATTTTTGTAACTTACTGTGCAAACAGATCCAAGACAAACCGAACCCCCCTTTTTGTTTGCTGAATCCACATACCAAACCCACAAAATCCAAACCCAAACCAGCTACTTAGCTTCAAAAAATATAAAGAAACTTATTGCTCATTTACTCATTAGTCTATGTTCACTTCACATAAATTTTCGATAGATTTTACCCTCAAAATGTCATGATGGATTCAAAGCCCCTGACAGGCATTATTTCTCTCATTCATTTGATCAAGTCTTTTTATTATTCTCACTCTGCTGTGTATTAAACTTTAGAGTGAGTTTGTGTTTTATTTTCATGATATCCCAAAAAATGCAAGTTTTCAAATCCTGCAACATATCTCCCAGCCCCTCAGAGTACTATGGAATTTGCATTTAAGATAGACAACACCAAGACTGTTTTTTGTGAAGTTTATTCTTGATCAAGATAATCATGGGCCCATGTTTGTAACTGCCCTTCTTGATGCCTTTAAAGCTAAAGTTACTAAGCTATCCTATGCAAGAAGGCTTGCTCCTTTCTATTGCACCCTCCTCAATACACAAGCTTTGCCAAGCCCAAGCCAGTAATTGCCTGAAGATTTGAGGCTGTGAACAAGAAGTTGAAACATTTTGATGCATGAATATATATGGCTTGGACAGCCACTACAGAAGACATGGTTGATTATTTTCATGGGCTGTAATGGAATTGTTAACTGATTGCAACTATAGAACTGTAGTCGAGGGGTGGGGGGTTGTTTAGGATGGCTTTATAAACCATATTTGTAGCAGCATGTCTTGCCCACATCTGTCGAAATATCACATAATCAAGCTCATGGAAGCTTCCAATTCTGCTAAGAAGCCTGCAATTGAGGCCTGCTGGGCTTCCTTCTCTATGAAGCAACAGCACAAGTACCTTACCAAGGCTAATCATAGTTCTGCAAGGCACAACTAGGTGCATGAAAGGAGTTCATAGTGGAACCCACATCTGAGCAAGAGCAAGAGAAGAAGAAGATGACGCAAGAAAACATTGAATCTGTTCACTCTGTGGACAACCCTCCTCTACTAGCAAAAATGTTTACTTAGAAAAATTTAGCCTCTCATGCACCTGTTGGGATTAAAGCTAAAGATTAACTCCTTCTGTCACCTGCCTTTGTTCTGCATTTATGTCATTTTTATTTTATTGCTAGATGATAGCAGCAGATAGCTACCAAAAGTCAAAGTTTGTTGTAGTTCTGCTACTACTGGTTTTTGGTTTATTTGTATCTACCCAGATGATCTGTCCTTAGATTTCTAGATTTTAATTTATGCTATCATACTATTATTCTCAAGCTTAAAAACAGAGGTCCTATTAAACCCTCATTTACCTAGCAAACAGAAAAAATTATAATCTGTTAGGTACTACTATCATAAATTTTTTGTTTACAAAAGTATTATGACTTGTAATATTGTACACTATATGGAAGATTTTATAAAATTTTATCTATTTATTAATATTTTAAGGAATTTAACCACGAACTATAATATAAAGTTTTCTACTCAAAGCAGTGGCCCTACTATCCATCATTTGTTGGGTTTTCAGAGAAAAAAGAATGGTGTTCCAGCAAAACTCCTTATGTCCTTCCATTATTCAGACATTACAATGTGGCAGAACGAACATTTTAGGATTAATTTCATCTTTAAACATCCTTTTAATTTCTACAAGATCACGCCATACTCTAGAAATTGTCTCTGTTTTTCAAAGAATTCATTGCTTGTTCTATTTTTGGTTGGTCATGTACAAATAAGGGGATTCCCAATTTAAGGAAGAATTAACCACAAGTATGACAGCCCATGATTCTCACTTTAAGGAAGAATTAACCACAAGTAAGACAGCCCATGCTTATTTACTATAACTTTTTATTGTGCTTTTGCCAATGACAGTAATCTCAATTCTCATTTACCTTTTCACTTCTTGATTTTCATTATAATTTTTGTTTTTTCTTAACTTGATTATTACAATTTCTGCATTAGCATCATTGACATCAGCTCATGCCAAGATATTTATTGATGTGTCCTGACAGTGCTTTGCTTTACATTCTGCAGCACAATAATTGGTGACATAACTTCACTTTGCATAACAAATATCAGTTAATGCTAATACTGCACTAGATCTCACAACCAACCATGTTAGTTTCTCGTGAGAATGAGAAAAAATCATGAGTCAGAATGAACAGGATCTATTTCCTGAAGGTTCAAGCTGCACTGAGCACTTCTGAATGCCTCCTTGAATACCTGTTAGCTCTCTTGTACATGGCATCTTTCTTACATCCTGATGCTATAACTCATTTACACATTTATAGCCTCCTGCTTTGGCTTTTTGGCACTATACATTTGTTTGCACAAACGTTTTGACAAATTTTGCAACACGTTATCACTTCATCTTTTCTCTCTATAATATTCAATTGCATGACAAAACAAATTTTAATATGAATGTGACCAACCATAATTGTTTTTTTATGACATATCAAATATGTCTGCATAGTACATGATTTTTGTTTATGTTTCTTGCTAGTTAGTAGTGTAACAGCCAAACAATTTTGGCATAAGAGCAAGCTAACATGACAGTCCCTACCATAGAAAGGGAGGGGAATGCAGAGAAAGTAGGGTGGGGCAATTGACCAGCAGAAGTAGACCCCAATCCTTGCATAGTGGAGGGTACTCATCCACCCCTTTCCAGAAGCAGATAAGGAGCAATTACAGCTGCCCAAGAGGTAGAATGGATTCATCATCTTCTTAATAAAGTTTGAGTGTCATGGATCAAACCCGTCCAGCGCATTCATATTGTGTATGTAATACAAATGCCTTCGATCTCCTCTCTCTCTGAATTGAAATATGATATGTTCATATTCTTCATGTTAAAGAAAGAAGAATTGCTTCTCTAAGAAATGAGCATAGAGCCATTGATAATTATCGCTAACCTCACATTTTGCAGAATTATTGTTTGTGCCCATATGGACTAGGATTTTCCTACAAGACACAAAGTGCAATGGTTTAATTCAACATTACTCATAAAGTGTATACCAGTGAATTATATGCATATCCACAGAACTCTGCAATGCAATCTGGAAAACATTTTTGTTGTGATCAATGCAAATCATCTTCAAACAAAGATGACATATTTTCTAATTTTGGCCATTGATGATACATCTTAACCTGTCAGCATCAGGAACTTCATATAATAATGCCAAACTGCATGATTTCGGCCAAAGAACTCAATTAAAAGATTAGATAAACTGAACAATTCCATGTTCTTAAGAGTAAAATTCACACAAACTCACTTGAAGAATGGTTGAAAGTTTGAAACATTTAGAAACCTATTTAGCTGTTAAAGATAAAGATAACATTGCAGTTGCCAAATTAAAGTTTATGGCTACTCCTCTATGTTGATAGGAATATTATGTACTGGAATGCTAGGAGACTTATAAGACAGCTCACTAGCAGGGAAAATTCAAAACAAAGTCTTGGAAATGCATTCTACCATGTATTATACATGGACACAGTCACACAACAAGTAAATGCAGTGGTAGCAATTGTAAGTTGTAACCGAAGGCTGACCAGATTGTCAAGAGTCAAGACTATAAAAGGCATTTTCAAACTCTGCTCTTATGCATTGTGGATCCTCCTACTCAAATATAAAGAGAACAGAAAAAAAAACAGCATTCATGTTATGGGAATATCTCCATAAAGACCACACAAAGTAAACAAATGAAAACACAATACGTCATGTACAAGAAGTGACCGTTGCCAAACCAATTTCTAACACCAACAGCCCTTGATGTTTATCATCGGCAGCGTACACCAGGGGCAGATCCCCCGGTATTTCTGAGACATTTCACAGTATGGGGACATCGCAGGTGTAACAAGATAGACAAAATGTCCCTTATGCCTTCCCCACACCTAGGCCCCCATTGGAGACCATCCCAAGGAGGTCCCTACACAAGTGGGGACCATATCTAGGACAACCTCACATATGCAAGGACATGACATCCCCTACAACCATTTGAAAAAAAAAAGACATTTAAACATTAAAAAAAAATTGACAAAACAAAAGAAAGGTTCAAAACTTTGTTAAAAACAATAAATTAATGAAAAATGGCATGTCCTAGAAAGGTCCATGTGGCCTCAAAGGCCTTAATTTGGCTTGGTGCCAGCAATTGCCACCCCCAGACCTAGAGTCTGGTTTTTAAAAGCAAAAAAAAAATATTTTTTTGGGTACACTGGATAGAAAAGAGGCATCTTTGGATTTTCTGGATTTTCCCTGTTTTTCTTAATATTTCAATGTTTTTTAGTTTCTTGATTTCTTCATTAAAGCTCAAGTAATTGAATTCCATTTATACCTGTTTGCCAAGTCAATCCCAATTCCAAGGAATGATTTTATGGTTGCAATCAAATGATTTAGAAACTAAATATAACAATCTTAGTGGATGATTGCATGTACTCTGGCACTATGGAGCTCTTTGTCAAATTCTGTTCTTTAGTGAATCTCTTACTTGGGATCTATTGAAGCTCCTAAATTATATCATAAAATGGTCCATTCAAAATTTGGCTAGCATTGGCATATCTGCTATTATTTGTTTGATGAGTATGCTTGAGCCTAGCACTCTTTTTCTAAGATGATGAATGGCAATAGATTTTATCATCTTGGAAAACAGCAACTGCAGAAACAGTGCCAGAATTTGCTTAGATTGTCTACAGCAAGGCTGAAATTGAAGCATCCGACAGTGCTTAAGATCATCCTACAAAGTCTAACAGTGGAATCTTGGTCAATGGTACAATTTCCACTAAAGATTCTGCAGATAGGGGGGTGATTTGACACATTTCGACTTATTATCTCTAATGCAAAATGTCATACAGCAGAACAACTTTGTACAAATATCAACTTCTTTTGCTCATATTGTTTAACTTTATGTTAATGATAAATTTTATTGTTTTTACTGCTTTTACATTTTTTTTTGTAATTATTTTTCAAATATTATTTTAATAACCATCCCCAAACTCTGGGAAAAAAATTGCCACCCCTGAATCTCAGAGGAACATTTTGCCATAGATATGGCCCTAATTAGGGACTCTTCCCAGCTCATCTCAACCATCCAGCTCAAGAACCAATGACAATGAAGAATTTAACAGTGATACCAAACTTCACAGAATTTCAAGAACCAAAGTTTTCAAACATGTCCCATGGTCTTTGATGACTTCATTATTTCAAATTCTCACAGGTTTGAGGACTTCACAGATCACAATGCCTCACAAGATTAATATACTCCACAAATCACAGCCTAATGGAACTCAAGGACTTCCAAATAATGAATGATGTATTAGAAATTTAGAAGTCATTCGATATGCATATCAACCATATTGGAGCTTGATTTTGATTCAACTTGTAAATATACACCACTCAATTGCTAACATTGAGCCCTTATAAAATTTAAATATTCAAATGTTGAGCACCAATTGAGACCAGTCAATTAATAGGAAGAAATTCAATAAGATAATGAAATATAAGGAATCAATGGCTTATTATAAGTTCAACTCAACATACACTTCAATATTCCAACAGATAACTTCAACCAGATACACATTTGTCCACCAAAAGACTAAACCAAATTAATGGCCCATAAGTTTTCTCAACTGAGCGTCACATCATTAATTGGTACATGAGTTACCTCACTCCTCAACAGACCTGAGCCTTTGTTATGTATCTTTATTGCAATTATTTTGATATTTAATATTAGGCACTTTAGTCAGTGCAGCAGTTCTGTTGTGTCACTGAAGCAAATAAGAAAGCAAACTCCAGCTTAAGAAAAGCATCTTGGATTGCATTCTCAATGCAAATGCTTGTATGGATTTAACAAATTTAATTATTGCCTTTAGTAAGACATGGATGGCTTTAGTAAGACCTGCATAGACTCTGCTGTTAGTAACTTTAATAAGACATGCATGCAATAGGAAGACTTGCATTGTTTCTATCAGTAAGACTTTAAATTCTCTTTCATTTTCTTATCTGTTCTCAAATTAGCTAAATTAATCTGAAAGCAGTCTTAGTCTTTCTTATCTTATTCTACTGTTAACCATTTAATAAAATCCGAGCCTTGCATCATTAATCAGGACATGAGTTATCTCAGTCCTCAGTATACCCTTGATTTCTCAAATGGCCAATGAGCTACAATTACTGCACCTAATACAAATTAATGGGCCACAAGGTAAGCAGCCCATGGGTTACCTCGGCCTCAGTCTCACACTCATCCTGACAATTGGCTCACACCATAGATTTTATGACTCAAAGTGGAGCAGCATATGTGGATGAAACAGCTAATTTTTTACAGTCAAATTTTTCATGATTATACAATTACAGCAATCATCATTCATCATTTTATGCAGTCAAATAAACACAGTAATCCAAACAATTGAAGAAAGCCAACTTAGCCAGCCAAACAGAAAAACTTTGGTCAACACAGCAGTGCTCTTGCTATACAATTGTCTTCCTTTAGTCAATGCTAATATTCTGATAATTGTGTCCTTACATAAAGTCAAACAGTCCATTCAAAGAACTTAGTCTAGACTCTAGACTGGCAAGATTGCTGATATCAGCAGTATGGTCTTCCCTAGAAGATATTTTTTTCTGTCCTTGAAATATATGCTAGCCAAAGGAGAGAGAATTAGAATAGAATCATTTCATGATAGTTTCGATAATGATTTAAATAAAGGATGATATCATAATGAATTCCAACTGTCAAAAATAAAGTCAACAGCCTCTTCTGGGCCTTCACATCTTGTGTCTTGTCTCCTGTTTGGGGCTATTCTCTAATAGTTTCAACAAAGAGTTAAATGTCACCTTCCGAAGTGGAAACCTACTTGCTGACTCAAGTTCATGAGAGAAACAATTGTGTTGTATTCCTTAAAGTCTCTTTGGGAGATCTAAATAAGCATACTGCAAGTTTCATGCTTTCTTAAACCACATATGGTTATACATTATAAAACAGATTACTGCAACTAATTAATTTCAAAAATCAGGAATTGAAAAATTCATTATTATTGCCATAATTAAAGATAACACCTCTTCTAGTTCTTGCTTACACATCATGCCATGTCTCCTGTAATGGTGCTTTTTTACTCATGGTGAAACAGTACATAGTATATCATCTCCTGAATTGGAGACCTGATGGTGGCTGTAAGAGCAACAGCTAATAAGCCAACATGCATTCAAAGACTTTTAATGAGGCCAAAAACAACCATGCATATAATTTACAAGTTTCACACTTCCTAAAGCCAGGTATGGTTTTACAAACAACTCACTTGAGAAATTGCTGGTCCGCACACATAAAAATTCAACCTGGGAGAACCTTGCATGTGATCAACATAAAATAAACTCTGGACTCTTCACACGCTATGAAGTTAATGTTTACCTATTTTACACCTTACATTTTATCAGCTTTGAATCTATATTGTTCACTGAGTGTAAACAAGGCAACAAAACAAGCCATGACCTTCAATTACAAATCCCTTTCCTACAGAATCATGGTTTCAAGCATAGGGTCATGGTCATCTCAATCTTAAATACTGGTCTGTATAATAATCCACCTGCAGCAGAGTTGCAAAATAACAAACCTAATAGTTACAAAACTACCCATCCCCAACCCATAATTAACCAGCATATTCAAAATAGAAATAAAGGAATACAATTTCATTAAATATCTAAGGCCAATTGCTTCAATCAATGTATATTGTAGGATGCAACTCAATCCAACTTCTATGGAAGTACGGACAAGAGCAGGATTTGAGGGAAATATATGAGGCCAGATTTGTCCATCTTACCCAGCAAGAGTTTGACAAGAAATCTTGAAAACTTGAATTACAACTTGTAGACATTAGTAAACAAAGGACTTGCAAACTTGCATTACATGTCAATGATGTCATAGACAAAAGTACTGTGCAATTAGCATCCTCACAAAGTAGGTAGCTTCAAATAAAAAAGATGTTGAATGACTGCAGTATTAGTGTATCACAAGCCCTCGCTTATATTTATCTCGTTAATCATTTAATCAGAATTCCTACTGAAATGACAAATAATGCATAGGCCTTGTTAACTCAAGAAGGTGATCATTGCATAGTTATGAAACAAAAAAACTTGACTTCAACGGCAGAGTACTTTGACAGCTTCAATATTATTCAAGTAGGAGTCAGGATAAACTCAGATGTATATTTTTATATGTCAACAGTTTGAGGATTCCAAATATTTCTACTGCACTCCTAATCTATGTTGTTTCCCTCAGACCACGGAACAAAGGGCAGGAATGAAATAATTCGAATAAGTAGATCTAAATGGAACTATTTCAAAATGTGCACAAGTATTTTGTCTCGTACATATTACTAAGCCTCCCTGTACAAATAAAAAGTAATTATAAAAATTCCAGAGTTGTTTTTATGAGTCAAATCAATACAAAAGATAATAAAAATTTCCAGTATTGTTAACTGGATTTCAGTGCAATGCTTCAACTCGGAGGAAAATGTGGCTGGTTTTAAGCAGTGAATTGAGAATTGCCAATTCCAAGTGAGTACTTGTGAATGCAACTTGAGGAAGGGTCTATGAAGCTGAAACCTCAAATTATGTGGCTAGTTTGAAATTATGTTGCTACAAGTAAAATACTTATGTAGAAGCGACCTTGTACCTTTTTGACGATGTTCAGTCCCTTATATAGATTTTTTGCTCTAGGATATTGGTAAAATGGATTGGGCAAGACCAATTGTTGAGCATAGCAATAATATTTACAAATAAATCTGTAACCATACGGGTTCTCCTAATCAAAGAGAACAAAGAGAACAAAGAACTAGTCCAACGTATAACTTATATTTTGACCTCCATCAAAAATATTTTAGTCTTTACCACCATAGTTTGTGCACTCAAGTTCAATATAATTATATAACCTAATCTTTTACATCATTCAAAAACTTTTTAGTCATTACTACCATAGTTTGCATACTCAGACTCCACAAGCCATAAATTTTCCAACCCGGCAACTTAAAAAATACTTCAATCTCTATAAATGATATAATGTATATGCAAACAACAGTTACAAAATGTACCAAATGAGTCTAGTGGCGGTTCCCCTCGCGGGGTCAAGGAGTAGTTACCCTCACAGGGGTCTAGGGCAGCACCTATTTTTTCCTGCACTTGGATTCCCCAACTACCCATGAGTTCCAGTGCATAACTTGCCAAAAACTTGTGACTGCAACTTGGCGATTTTTTCCTATAAAAACTCAGTACTGGAAATTTTCGCTGAGTACTTGACAAGTACTAAAACTATATTTACTACAATCAAAACACTCTTTAAAGCGAACATTTTTATCATGCAATAGAACACATCTTCATACTCGAGGACCAGTACTAGGGTCAAAATAGAGTGAATATTCAATGAGACCTAGTTTTGGAATTTCATAAAAGTGATTGTAGATGTAAGTCATTTCAAAATTTTCTTTCTAGTGGAATTTTATACCTGTGACTTAATTAGTGGGTTCATTTTTTACATATTTAACTTTTTACAAATCAAAAATTCATCAATTTCTCTCATTCATTTACTCGATAGAGAAAAAAGTGCGATGGTCCATACTTATTAGGGCATGGTGACTAAACCAAGAAGCAATTGCAACCATTCTATGGCGATGTGGAAGCCAAGTAAGTGCAATTGGGATATCATTGACCATCAGCAGATAAAAATCTCTATAGGGGCCTTCATGCTTGTGCGTACATCTAAACACAGTCTTTCAATTCCTTGAGAGCCTCATAGTTAACAAGAAGATTATGGGTGTCCTCTACACATTCATAGAGGGCACAAAACCAAATAGATAGTTCAAAGTGAAGATGATGTCCAAACTTGAGATCTACAAACACTAGAACCTTTTTTTTTTCTCAATATATTTTTAAGATGGCTAGGACAAAGTCTAGACTACATAAAATTGTTAAGACAATTAAATTTACAAACTTTATATACTTTGTTTAATATTTTGAAATTTTCCAATATTGAATTTATGCTTTTTTTAATTGCACTTGGAAGTTTATTACATGTTAACATATCATTACAAACATATGGTGTGAAACTCTTAGCACCAAGGTGCTAAATCTTCATAGAATTGGTGTTCAAGTGCCGGGCTGAACATGCAAACAATGTTTTGAATTATATTATATGTCACGGGAGCATGTCTCAGGGCATACTCAAAAAATGCTAGAATTGTCAATCTAAAGATTGAATGAGCTTGTAATTTGTGCATTAGAACTTGTACCTCCATGACAAAACTCTAGGGGATGAAAAAATATAATCCTCCAATAAGCTAGAGAAGTATGATCCACAATTGGTGTGGTTCGCTGAGGATAACAACTCTAAGTACATTGAGAAGGAACATAATGGATTTATCAGGTTGCTCATGAGACAAATATTTAGTCCTAGAGGAGAAGGAGAAACAATCTCATCAACTAGAGGTCAACAAATTGTGGAGAATGATCATGTTGCTACCTCTATTGTAGATATAATGGTTGTAGTTGCCAACTTGATGCACCCGATTGATCAAAAGTTGTGAATACAATGTTGGGGTAAGTGATGCACGCTACTGTCAACACTAGATTGGTATTTTTTTTATGATATTTTTTGTGATGCCACTGCCAGGGATTTTACATCAACTTTATGAATATAAATGCAGCTCTTCTTTGATATCAGTTTTCAAGTTCAACTTTCAATATCACATAAACTTCTTGGTGCACATGCAAAGTAAATGTAATTGATCAGCTTTGAGTGTACTTGAAGTTGATTCGATAAGGAATGCATATTAATTATTTTTTCCCATTGAAACTCGTACCTTTTCTAAACTTTTAAATTTGCCAGTTTCAACTGCCAACTTTTTTCCTTAAGTCCAGATGATAGTCAAAAATTAGTTTGCAAAGTTCCCGAGTCCATGCCTCAATACCTTTGGTTTTAAGTGCATCTGAACTTGCAACCAGTAGTTTTGTATATCTCTACCCTTGTGATCACAAGGCTCATTCAACTTTTATATATGTTAAGTTTGCAACTGTTTTTCTCCATTCCTTTGATCAAGATGAATTAAAACAGCTCATTTAAATCAAGTATATCACAGAATATACGTCAATCGGCACAATAGGACAGAGATTCATATAAGGAAACTGTGAGGAGCAGTGGAACTCTGCAATTGCGTTGTAAGTATACATTCATTTGTGGATCCGATATATCTCAACTCCCACACCCACATAACTAGCTGGGTAATACAAAGAGACAAGAAACAAAAAAGCGAGTGTTAAAACTATTTATAAGATCAGAAAGCTAAATCACAAGGATCTGAATTGTGTGGTAAGAGCGTGCAGATATTGAGCTCCGAAAAATCCTTCCGTATTGTTAACGAATAAAGATATGGGTTCAAAAAAAAATTAAATGATTTCAACATGAGCAAAATTGACAAACACTTCAATAAATGAGCAAACCAGTCTACTACTGCTTATGCATATCAAGGTTCCAGATGAATACGAACACTCTATCATTGTAGTTATGCTCATGCAATTAAATTATAACGGGAACCATCAATAAGTTATGAAAATAAACATATTGTTGTATAAAATCATCACATCGCACAGAGAACATGACATTGACAAATAGAGGCTTCATTAATAATCTTGGAAAACATATCTGTCACCCAGGCAATGGCCCATTACCATTTAAATTCAGCAAACGATATAATAATAATCTTGAAAAATATAGAGGAAGTAGCATTACCATTCACTGCCTCGCTTCCCCGAAAAGCTCGGGCGGTTTGACCGCTTCGGCAAGAGAGCCTTATCAGTCTTCCCATTTCCGGCCATTACCAAAAGCTAAGGATCTCCCCAACGTCAATCTATTAATAGTTTGTATACACCAGAAAAGCTCTGACAGGCTTCAGAGCTCGATGAGACATTTTGCCAAACACTTAGAGTCCAAAATATTTCCACTTAGCAAATCCATAAAAGACAGGATCCGAGGAAGATTGTGGGTCAGATTTGTGGAGGAGGAGGGGGGATAAAGAGACGGTATAAGAGGGATTAGGGGCCCCTCCTCCTTCACTCTCCTTGTGCACCATTCAATCGACGAGGCTGGACCTTTGGAAGAACGATCAGGATCGAGACAAGATGTGATTGAGTCCACTACCAGCCCACGTTCGATTCATATGATTACATGCATAGATTTCCCACATTACGAAACACAGGGGACCCCGAGGTTTAGATTTTAGTGAAAGCCAGTGGATACCAACAAAAATTAAAGATGATGATGTGTTATCATGTTAACGACGCATGATAACAGACAAAAAGAGGAGATGTCAACCATCATATCACTGTACCAAAATACAGTAGCGGCTGCTGCCACGGAATAATTATACCTGTTTTCATTTTATCTTCTTTTGCAACGTTCATGTCAATGGTGCTGCAGCTTTTCTTGTCTGCAATTGCTTTAATAGACTTTCATTGGCCTTCACTAATCCTTTTTACATCTCTCTCTCTCTCTCTTTCTTGTCAATTCTGTTGAGTGCGCATGGAAACTTCTATTTGCCCGCCCTTATTCTCTCTGCATGCGTCACTGTACACAGATAAAGCGTGAATTTTTATCTTGTTAAAAAGTAGGAATAGGCATTTGGATTGATGTAATTTGGTAGCTTTGTACAAACGTAATATGCTCCTTGTCTTATGTATGTGACAGGAAGGGACCCTTTTATATAAATAAATATTTGATAGTAAAGCCATTACCAAAGGCTTTTGCAGTACATTATCATTAATCACTGAGTAAAGATCCATGACTTGTATTTTGCCTTTTTCTTTTTCGATCCTTGTCCGCTCCGATAACAGGTGGCAGGAAACTGCATAATTCTGTAATTTAAATCTTTGAAAGACGAAGCTAATCCCCACCATTGGATGCTTTATATAAATGCTACATTGACTTGTATTTGTCGTGTTGAAAGGGTCCTTCGTCAAAACTTATTCTCCTGGTATTTATTTAAAATTCATATAGAGAAAAGCAACGCCATAAGAATTTGAGATTGTCCCAAACAAAATATCGTACATGGTAAAACCCCGCATAGAGACACGGCCAAACTTTTACAGGCACTGCACAAAATTTGGATTTGAGTTATGAGGTTCGAACGTTTGCCCTCGTTTGTCAAACGTCCAAGGTTCGAATGCTACTTATTAACGAGGTTTTTCGAGCTATTACCCATATTGTCATGTTTAATGCGTGTGCAATCACTGCAATCATGAAGGGGAATCAACTTGAAGACTCTATTTTCATCATTATGGCCATTGCCCACCCCACCATATTACTCTTATTTCATTTCATTTGTGTTTTAACTGTCACAAATTTTGTTCAACTATAAAAAATAAAAAATAAAAAATAAAAATTGTAATTTTAGTAGGAAGAAAGAAAAAAAAGTTGTAGATAAAGTGTAATGATTTTGTCTAGTCATTCCAATTCATGGTACCTATAAATCTATAGGATTAAAATAATTGATTTGTTCAATTAATAAAAAAATATTTTTTTTTGGTTAAATTGTTATATTCGATAGGAAAAAAAAAATGTTGGATAAAGTGTAATGACTCTATCTAGCTATGCCAACTCATGGTACCTACAAATATATAGGATTAAGATACTTGATCTCTCGTTTAACAAGTTGAGTGTAGTGATTATGATGGGACCATTATCATGTAAAACACCTAAGTTTGAGATTTAGTGGGTTAAGTCTCATAATTAGGTTTGAGTTCTAAGGGGCTAAGCTCGATAACTACATGAGGGTAAAAGTTTCTCCTTTATAGTATCCAAATAAAAATATATTATAGATTGACTATTATTTTTGAACTAGAATTAGCATTAATCTATAAGTTATATGACTATTGTAGTTAACATGGCTACCCGAGTTGTAGTACTAGCACATTATAATATGAGAAGTATGTGATTTTATATTATATGTAAAACATTGAGAGATTGTTTACGATCTATATATGATTGTCTCACAACATTATGTATGTTTTGATAGTGTTCCTTCTACTTATTCTACTTATTATGATAGTATTATACTCTTTATACTTAGTGATTATGATGTCACTTTTTGGTACATTTCTTTGGTAACATCTTTCTAATCGTTTATTTCATGAGGAGTTGGTCCAGCTAGAGCATCCTACCAACCAACATTTTAAAAGAAAAATAAAAAGAGTGTCATGATCTCAAAACGTAGAGTCAACTCACATAAACTAAATATTGAAAATGATAGATCAAGTCCTTTAATATCTTGTGAATAAACAATTGTAAGATGCTTAATTTAAATGAACAAGAAAGAAGAGGAAGTACACTCTCCTTTAAATGTCTATATATAATTTCATTAGGAAAGAATCACAATGAAAAAATTATGAATACCACTTAATACATGATTTTTTTAATATCTCTTTAACCATATAATAAGAGAACAATCACTAATTATTTAAAAACTAGGTGGATGGCATCACACTCCAAGGAGAATTGAAATCACATCAACATGGAATTAAGAAGGAAACTTACATATTAACTTTTAATCACCCAAAAGCAAATTAAGGTGAATTAAAATATAAATTTAAGGCTTAAAGACTTAATAAAATAATTGAATTTATTGGCACACATGATCACAAAGCAATAAATATCAAAAATTTCAAGCCTAATGGGCATGTAGATTAATAAGGGACCTCAAAGGTTGAAGGAACTAGGATCCACCTCAATTGTAGTTCTAGATTAATAGAGTCTCTAAGGTCTAGACAAAGGTGCACTAAGTGTTTTAAACACTTTGGGTGTTGATGTCATGTAGTAAAGGCTACATATTTGATCCCCAAATCAGATGCATCCAATGTATTCAACCCTAGTCAAACTCATCTTATGTAGAGATTCATTAGAGATGGCTTTGGGTGCATTAAAAATTACCTCGGATTGGACAAAAATATAGAAGTTATAAGACTTTACTAAATTGAAATGTTCTAAATTATTTAGTTTTGATCACAAAAGACCTATGGGCTCCCCTCTAATTGTAATGTCCCACCAAGGAACCCTAGAGGACATGAACAAGCTATACTAGAAATGCATGGAAGAAAAAAAAAATTAAGTAATAAAGTGTCATCACTCATTGTATATACAAGTATAACACTCAACCTCTAGATATGATCAACCAATCGTTAACCAACTATTTGCATGCAGAAGTCTAAACTCTTGGAACTCCATTTGAGATAACTCAAGTCACCTCTAAGGTTTCCCTGATATCACTACCTTAGCAATGCATCCAAGACTTTATCAATATCTCATGACCCACTAGGAGATGACTAAATCAACCTCCAACACTAACCATCATATCTATGTTCATTTTAAAACACCAATTGAAATGTTCCTATGATAACATCATGATACATCAAGAATAGAGAAGCATAAGAGATCATTCTTTGTGCCTGATTCCAACACCGATGCATGTAAAGCAATACCAATACATATCCAACATAAGTCATTACATCCATATCCAATAGGAGTCCTCAATACATACATGACCAATAATACATTACATATTCGATTATATAAATGATTACATCTTACATGAGAGAGAGAAGATGAGAAGAATCTAGTGTTAAGAAAGCAGGTAAAATCCATCGAGCTAATCACAAACCATGTCCTCTTATCCCCAATGGTGGTTGGTAACGCACACCTGACCATGTGGTACCCTTAGGTCCACCCCACCATGCTCGTGTAGATAGTCACGCGACCCAAACAATCATACAAGGGAGAGCAATGCACTTACACAAGAAAACTTGGAGAAAATACTCAACATGAACATAACATCCAATCAAGAGTCATAAAGCCACAACAAGATGAAAATACCAACACTACATCACTCACATCACTGAGCAAAAATCAAGTAAGAGAGAGTGCTCAGACAACAATAAGTAAAATACCACAAGAACGAGGAAGCATCATCAATTGATATCAATGAGGGAAAGAAGGGACACACAAGAGCAACACCAAATTTTTCATACGACATATACCATGATGAGATAACAAAAAGATCAAGCAATAGTAAATCCATAGGGTACTACTCAACCATCAGGACCTAGATGTACTAGAGTGCTAGTGTAGGGAGTGTCATCATGTGCGCTTGTGAGAACACACCACATAGAACCAAGAATTCTCTTATATAGACAAGAATGATGATCATGTAAGTCCAATCGCTACATGTGTGGGCATGTCTCTTTGGACAAGTCCCACTTGCTCCATGTGTAAGCATGCCTTCCCAAGTCATCCTTAGCCTCGTACTAGTGCTCAATGCATGCTTGGTGAACCAATTATCTTATTAATGTTTCTCAAGTTTATTATTATGTTATCACTTGATTACAAAAATCCATAATCTGGCAAGTATACCACTTACGAGCCAAGGACACAATTGGGAGCCACTCCCTATACCCACTTTAGTACCTAGACCTAGGCTCATCCTATTCAATTGAATGAGGTATCCAAAATAAAATATAATGCAATGATCTACTTTCCATATGCTCAATAACATCAAATATCTCTTTTACACAATGTCATTTCATCCATATGCAAGGCATACTCAATTGGTCATACTACTAAGAAAATGGATCCACTTGATCCCACAATGAAATAAAATAATATAAAATGATACAAGGCAATTATTTCAATATTCTCATAATTACTCAAGAACTCATGACAATTGCTCATATTAAGAGCCATCAATTCATTACACTAAAAAAGGCACAGGTCAAGCAACATCAACAACCTCATTGCAAACCAACATGCTATAACGCCACACACATGGGGCTCATGATTGAGTGAGAATAATACATAGATACACATACTAATCATCATAATAACATCACAAGAGATCATATACTCAATGCATAACAATACCATAACTCTGTTGGAAATATGAGTTGGTGTGTTGATGTGGTTGTCATTGATGTCAAACTAGTTGTTCTGGTTTGGTTTGGAATGTCTGTGGTGGAGAGTTATCTTGTTGTGTTGTTGGTGCAGTTGTTGTGTTGGTTGTTCTGGAAGTTCTTGGGTCCAAAATATGTTGTTAGTGTTGAACATTATTGTTATATCCATTGGATATAGTTTTGATATCATGGATATGTTGGTTTTGAGGTCCGAAAACATTTGTGTGTTCTCTGAGTGTTGTGTTGTTGTTGGTTGTGAAATTCTATGATTGACCTATCCTTAGGTCCAGATATGATTTGTGGAAGCATGTTTGATGTTTTATGGGTCTCACTATAGCTTGTGGAGATTTGAATTTGATTTTTTTTTGGAGAGTATGTTTTGATTGGTAATTGCTTATATGGTTATGTAGCATGTGGATATGTTGTTGGTTAGGTTCTGGTGATTGCAGATCAATGAATTAATCTTTGGAAGATGTGTTTTGGTCCTCTCTTTCTCCTGGAATGGATCAACATGTATGTTTTTTTATTCAAAAAGCATATCTTTTTTTAGGCTGACTTGTTTTTAAGCTTTGATGATCTATCTTGAGTTAGACAAAAGGGAATGAGGGAGTGTAGATGATGTGGTGAAGTGAAAATATCATAGGAAGTGTGAGCAACAAATAAGAGTTGTGTTTGAATGATATGTTGGTTGTTATGTGACTATGGAAGAGAGTTGAGAGATAGTATTGGTAGTTGAGAGCAGAGTTGTGTGTTGATGTTAGTCGCTTGATGCAGAGTTCACAGACAACTTCATGATTAGGTGACCCTTCTTTTCAGATTATTTTTCTGTATATTTCCTTGAGTCTAGTTAGCTTCAGGTTTTGCAAGTCTTCTTTGCATCTTGTCCCATGAGCAATCAGCCTTGGTGTACAAGTCCAGAGCAGTGAGCTCTATCTTTGTAATCATTTCATATATAGCGGATATTTTCTTGTGGATTAACTCCCATTGTGGTTTTTCCCTATTTGGGTTTTCCACTTATAAATCTCAATGTTCATATTTGTTGTTAATTAATTGTTTGTGTGCTACTATAATTGTTTGTTTGGACCAATTCACCCCCCTCTCAATCCTACCTTGGGTTCATCAAACTCAAGGAGCAATCTAAGGGTCTCCAAATCATGAATTTGATCATGGATTGATCCTAAAGAAAGCATATTGTAGAGGAGGAGATTTGCTACCTTTGAAGCAATAAACCTCAAGGAGAAAATCTACCTTCGCTACCTCACTAAACTAGCGCTCTGTTGAGCAAGGAAGATACAATAATAATAAAACAAAACTATACTAATACATAAATAAAATAAGTATATGCACTACTAGAAATTTCTTTTATTATACATAAGTAAATGCTCAACAAAATGTAAATTGTATCGACAGTCTATTCAGGTCTTGGACTCGTAATGCCCCACCAAAAACCCTAAAGGAAAACAACACAACTAGGCAACTGAAGGGTGAAATATTTTTTTAAAAAAAGATAAGTGCATTAATTATAACAATTACACATTTAATAACACAGCGGAAGTCTAACACATGATTTCCTAAGGGTTACCAACGAAGATTAATTCGCAGATTATACTAACACCATGGTTAATCCAATTGTTCATCTAATTAGGAAAATTAAATGCTTAAATTAAAAACATACTCATATATCTAATTTACATAATGAAAGAATCAAAGTATTCCAATGCATTTATTTTTTCATAGATCATTTATACAAAAGATTAAAGCAACTGAATTAACATACATTCCATTGATATAATATTACAATATCCATAAATACATGGCTTCCAAAAATACCACGGAATACAAAAGTTACAATGCCAAGGTTACATAAATGTTTGATACAATGACCACAAGGTCTCAACTGAACAATGATCACGAACATGAGCTGGTACATGAACCACGAACCAAGAAACACCAGTGAAGCCTTTCCTCGCATGAAGGTATGAACACAGATATCCGATGGGAAGTGGCACTACCACCCGACCAAGTGATCCCAAAGTGGAACCAACCCACCATGTTGGGAGATAACAGAAGACCCTCAAGCAAGCAAAACAAGATAAGTACAACAGTCTAACATGACTCCGCAAACCCATGTGACTCAACTCATAAACACTAGTGACTCTAAGGAGAGAGTGTCATCGCATGGCTTAAGGTGGTTACCCTAGGTAGGCCTCCATAGGTCCCGACCCCCATCCTGAGTTATCTTGGTAACCTCTCCCGAACCCCCAACTCCATCTAAGCATCATGCAGACCCTACCAATCCCTTCGTGAAGACAAGGTGGTAGGTTTGCCATTCAAGGCCTTCTCACCACATCCTGAGCCTATACAAGCACTCAACCATGTGCGAGGCACATTATCTTAATTTAATATTGTGTAGGAGAAAAAGTGACACTAAGCAAACATGCCCTAATCTCACTTTCAACCACACACTTGTGGAATACGAAAGAGCCTAGAGGTATCACACAATTGGCTACTTCTTTTTGTGGAAGAGAGAGCCACGGGCTACCTATTAGGATTTCTATTCCTTTGTTGTAATTGAAAGATAAAATGATGCAAGTTCAATCCCTAACCCCAAAGTGCAAGTATGAACTAATAACAAGATTGCAGAATTGAACTTAAACAATGGAAAGCTGTAAACACAAGGACAAGACAAGAATGTAAATGCATACCTGGTGTTAAAATATGAATGAAAATGTTCGGGACGGGGGCGTGGGCGCCACTGTCCTGATTCTGCCCCTGAAACTGCTCCGGAAACTGCTGTTTTGCAACCTGGAAAGCTGTCAAAAATGCTGAAAACTGCTGTCTGTCAGGAGGACCAGGGCGCCCAGCGCCCCTGTCCTGGCAGGACCAGGGCGCCCCACGCCCCTGTCCTGGTCTTTTGCTCTGAAACTTGGTGGGAAGGTCGGTCTCAGTCTGCTTCTCCCGGATCTGCAACCTGCGGCGTCGTCCGAGTCCCGAAACCTGCACTTATATCTGAAAAGGGTATGGGCGGCTATATAGGGTTTTGCCTTAGTCAAACCCCTGCTTCGGTGATTTCCACCTCCACGAATAGCCAAGTTGTATTGTAAAATGTATTGTGTGTGCAGACCTAGTGTGTGTGCAAGGTCCTAAAATGCAAGAAAGCAAACTAGAGCAACCTAGAAAGTAAACCCTAATTGCTTATAAATGATAATGTAAATGCTCTAAATCAAGATGCAAAGTGATCTAAAGCACGAATAAGTGATGTATTGAAGCTTATGCAAAGACATGAAAACAACATGAAATCATACCCAACCCCAAGGGAGAGGTACAAGCCAATCTTCAGTCGGTAATCTCCTATTGTTTTTCAATGTCTTCCAAGCCCTAAATGAATGAAATTGATGAATGCTTGATGGATGGATGTTGAATGTTATTGAAGTCTTCAAAGGTCTGCCCTTTCGCTGCATAGAAGGTCCTCCAAAGCCAAAAATTCGGATCCCCTCTCAAATGAAGAAAGAGAGCTCTTATATATGAAACCCTAGGTCTCAATTTCAACTTTTGGCCGACCTAGAGATTGAATATCCCGCCAATTTCTTGGGGTTAAGCTTTATTTTATGATTGGATCGCGCTCCTAAAATTTCGAGAAAAATGTCTGGGACCATGTGCACTCCGGGCGCCATGGTCCCGACAACTTTTCACCAAATTTTTAGGGTCATCAGATATGATGATTTTAGAGAGAATCCCGAAGTTACAGCTGATTTCGAGATGTTTTGACCCTCGAAATCAAGCCCCCAAGTTCAAAATAGGACCTAATTAGGGTTTTTGATTAAATGATGTATTGGAAGAATAAAATGAAAGGGGCACACTTTAATGAAAGGGCCCAACTTTATGATGTAGGAGATGATAAAATAGGACCTTAGACCTAATTAATTTAATTAATTAAGTGCTAAAGGGGAAATGCAATGCAAAATACAAAATGCGCCAAGGCGGGTGCTAAACTAGGTGTGAAATTGTACCACCCTAGCAAGTGCGTACAATTTACGACATTACATTTAGCCCCCACTTTAGCGGTCATATGAACACTACGTGCATATGCAAGCTAAAGTACAGAAAAGTAAACATTATTTGAAAAAGGATATATCCATAAGTCTGTCGAACGAAGCCCCCAGCAGTATCTGCAGTACACAGTTAGGAACCGCACCCTACAAAACACACGTTAGATCACAAAATCACCTAATGCTTACTAAGGAAGGTGATGAAAATTCGAGGGTAGCTATATGCCCCCCCCTATTTCGGCTTGCTAATTTTAGTGAGTTGAAACAGGGTATCATGTTTACCACTTCGAATTGTTAAAGAATATTGATGACAAATGCTCACAAGAAGATTTGATATGAGATCAAAAACTAATGGAGAATCATTTGGTAAGAAAGAGGACTAAATCTCAATTCCAACACAATAAAGAGTGTGAAGATTTAAGAGTTCTCTAACACAAGATGAAGGATGTAAATGGAAACAAAATTCAAAGAGAAGAAAAGAAAGAAAAAAAGCATGAATACACACATTGGTGATCCATGAGAAGAATAGTGAGAGAGAAAACATGGACTTCTCGCCCCTAGATCTTGTCTAGGTGATCCATGGAAAAAGGGACATGGAAAACTAGCCCCTAGAGTCTGTCTAGGTGATCCATGTAAGGGAGGAGAGTGAGAAAGTCTAGCCTTATGCCGCTAGTTCCACTCAACCTCGTGCATGTGTGTGTAAGGGAGGTTAGAAGCACCTCATAGGAGTCTATGCCCGAGTATGCTACAACCCATATATGTATAGTACAAAAGCGTGACATCTCGCTCTAAGAGTCTGTGCTCTGGTTCCGAGAATAATCACCTGCTCAAAAAGTGTAATGTTTATGTCATAAGTAAAGTAGAACAAGGATATCTACCTTCATCACAAAAGAAGATACCCCAAAAATGCAACAATGTCATAGATCCAAGCAAGAGAGTTTCGCACTCTTTAAGCAAGGATAAGATAGTTGGAAAGGGATATCTTGTAGTATGTGTAAAGGAGATCCTTAGAGGAGAAGAGATCTTTATACAAAAGACACCTATCCTCGAGAGGAATTGTATTAGACAAATATAACATCTTCTAGAATAAGACAAAGAAGAGAATAAGAATGCAATACTTTCTTCTTTTGCGAGGTGAGAGTGATTCTTAATGAAGGATGACGCTCTTTGTAACCCAATTGGGAGAGTGAATTCATTATGGATGTATTTTACCAAGTGCAAAAGAGGTTGTAGTCAAGGACTTACACTTCTTGTAAGAGAGAATCCTTGAACAACAACAAATGCATACAAGGAATAACATCAAGTAATAAAGTTCACACCATCCACGAAATAGGAAAAAGTGGATCCTTAGATAACAATAAGGAAAGATCATTGCCCCCCAAGGATAAGGACAATGAGAAGGAATTACACAATCTTCTAGGGAGAGATTTGGACATAAGCAAAAGAAGAGATGTATGAAATCATTCTTGTCCCCATAGGAACAAGAAAATTAGGCTATTATGTTGCTTCAAAAAATATGATTGCACTTGAAATTGTACCATCATGAATGACACTGAGCCCCCAGTAAATGAGCTACCAATGTCACATAATGATGAGCAACATAATAGCCATTAATGTTATTTAAAGACATGATAGACTAAATGAGGTATTTGAATATGACATGTTAAATGCTCAACTATAAGTGAGATCAAGAACATGTATAAAATGATAAAGATTGAAGAAGAAAAGTCACATGAAATCTTAGAAGAGGGATGAGTGTAATTTATTAGAGCCTTATCCCTAGAGGAAAGGACTTTATGATGAATAGGAGATAAAGATTCATAAGTGGATTTAGAAATTTGAGGGGATTCATAAAGAGATTTGTTCATTGCCAAGATTTCCTTATGAGGGGAATGAGAGTTGATAGAAGTAGAAGATGATTTAGTTGAAGTGAGATCATCATCACTACTAAATATAGCATTCACATTGAGAGATGGTCTTTTAGATGCTTTGGTACGTTTGCAGGGATTATAGCCGAGTCCAAAGGTATAATTGTGAAAATTAGTCTCTAGAGGAACTTTTATCCCTTGTTCATGAGCGCCACAACCATTTCCATGATACCCATGCTTAGCAAAAATGTGAAAACCACGACCATAACGATCAGCCATTTCAGGAAGAGAAGGTGGTTTTTCATAAGACAAAGAATCAAATTCTTCAGAATTAGAGGTGTGAGGAGAAGAAGTTTGAGAAGCGGCCACAAAATTATTGCTCATAGGTTCAGGTAAGACTGATTGATCTCTAGTTTCTTCCTTCTTTTTAACTTTAAGCTCTCTAGGAGGAACCCTATACTCACCTACAAAGGTGGGATTAAAATCAAGAGATCTCCAATCGTCTTCTGCGAGAACCTTCTCAGGATCAAAAGCCTTTTTATGTGTATATTCAAGTCGAGAAGGATCTTCTTCAGGAGCTTCAGACTCATCCAAAGAATTTTGATTATCAGAGGGTAAGGATTCATCCATAGGTATCTTGTTCAAAGAGTCATTACTAGAAGAGGAAGGCTTAGATGTTTGCAAACAAGCTTGAAAATTAGTATCACCTATCAAGGTATATGTCTTATTGTTATAAATGAATTTAACTTGTCTATGCAATGTAGAGGGGACAGCTTGCATACCGTGAATCCAAGGTCTCCCTAATAACAAGTTGTATGTTAGATTTCCTGACATAACATGGATAGGAGTAGGCAAAGTAACGGGTCCCACTATGATGGGTAAGGTGATAATACCTAATGAAGACTTAGCCACATTATCAAAGCCTCGAATGGGACGAGAGTCAGGCTCAATAAGGGATCTATCCACATTCATCTTATGCAATAGATTAATGCTACACACATTAAGGCCAGAGCCATTATCTACCAGTGTTCGTCTTATAGAAGTGTCATTTATGATAACCACAATCATCAAGGGATCATATTGATGTTGAATTTCACTAGTAGGCAACTCATCTTGAGTAAACACAATTTGAGCTTTAGGATTCATCATAGAGTTAACCAAAGACACTATATTACTAGATGTATTAGGTGGAGGAACATTCAAATCTTTCAAGGCATCTTGTAACATTCCATGATGAGCGGAAGAAGTTTGGATCAAATCCCAAAGGGATATCTTAGCAGGGGTAGTTTTAAGTTGTTCTATGAGATCATAGTCCTTACCAAGAACTTGTGAAATACGTGGAGCTTGCGGAAGAATTGGTTGGGAAGGAAGAAGTGAAGTTGGGATAACTGGAGGAGGATTAGGTTGCCTATTGTTTCTTGTGTTATAAGTATGGGCAACCGCATGATAACTCTCTCTAGTCAATTGCTTAGCATACTCATAAGGGCTCTTAGAGGAATAACCTCCTTGCACAGTAATAACAGGTTTCTTAGGAGTGCAAAAAGAATCATTAGCATAACCACCTTGAACCACTAAGATAGGCTTATTTAAAGGTTGAGAATTTTGAGAAGGACAAGCACCTTGGACAGTGAAGAGAGGTTTATTAGGTGTTTCATTCACATGTATCAAATTGATTGAGGATGGTTTAGAGGAATGAACAAAAGTGTTGGAAGAATTATTGATAGTCTTCTCTTGCACTAAAATCTTATCACAGATTAAATCAATTTTAGGAGAGAGACAAGGGGTAGGCATTGATGTTCTAGTAGGAAGAGTAATACTAGGAAAGGTCATATCATCCTCTATCATCAAAGGATCTACATGGGGAATAAACTCTCTAGGAGAAGGATCAACATTACTCTCTAAAGTCTCACTTTTGAGAGGGAGATCTTTGAAAGAGAAGTTAACCATTTTGCTTTGAACTAGGGTTTCCTTATGAGTAGAACCAAGTTGAGGAGAGGGAGATGCTTTATTTTTAAAGGGAGAATAATTGAGATTCAAGGAAGGGGAGAAACTATCAAGGGAGTTTCCAATCTTGATTTCATCCCCTTTGGCTAGGGGTAGAGAATAATCTATACCTTCTTCTAATGGTTCATCCCAAATAGTGAGGTTGTTGAAAGGAATGTTTGAAGTATTGTCAATTTCGGGAGAGGAGGTAACATTGTTTATTAATTCCTCCTCCTTGGGAGGGAGAGAATCAATAGATGTTCCATAAATAGGGGAGAGAGAATTAAGGAAATTGCTTATTATTTCATCTTCTTTCTCTAAGGGATGCTTATGGGTAAGACCAACTTTAGGAGAAGGGTAAGCATTTACCATTAATTCATCATCTCTAGTGGGAATTTTGTTGGAAAAGGAAAGGCCATCACTAGGAAATGTAGGGATAATGTCATCTTCTTGCACAAAAGGATCCTCATGAAGGGAGTGTTTTTTAGGAGACACAAAGGCATCAAGGGCATCATTCAACAAAGCATGATCATATCTATTAAAAGGTTTATCTTTTGATTCAAAAGGAGATATCTCTTCATAGAGGGGATCATTGAAAACAACCATGTTACTAGATTTAGTGGAAGAGCTGATAGGAATGTACCCTTGAGAGGAATCATTCGACTTATCTTTCTCATCACAACGAAATGGCATAGTAACAATGTTTATGAGTTTTTGGTAAAATGAAGGTTTGGTATATTTAGGTTTCAAAAATTCATCTAAAGCTTCATCTAACTCATAATCATCACAAATATGAACATCTTGCAAATAAAAATCTGACATTTTGAAATTGCATAAAATTTTAAACACACAATGCAAAGAAACACACTTTTTTTTTTTCTTTTTAATGAAAATGAAATGAAAACACATTAAATCTAGATCTAGATCTAACAAATGCAATGCAAGAGGAAGCAATGATAGATTCATGTCGGGTTCACCAAAATGTGTAGGAGAAAAAGTGACACTAAGCAAACATGCCCTAATCTCACTTTCAACCACACACTTGTGGAATACGAAAGAGCCTAGAGGTATCACACAATTGGGTACTTCTTTTTGTGGAAGAGAGAGCCATGGGCTACCTATTAGGATTTCTATTCCTTTGTTGTAATTGAAAGATAAAATGATGCAAGTTCAATCCCTAACCCCAAAGTGCAAGTATGAACTAATAACAAGATTGCAGAATTGAACTTAAACAATGGAAAGCTGTAAACACAAGGACAAGACAAGAATGTAAATGCATACCTGGTGTTAAAATATGAATGAAAATGTTCAGGACGGGGGTGTGGGCGCCACTGTCCTGAATCTGCCCCTGAAACTGCTCCGGAAACTGCTGTTTTGCAACCTGGAAAGCTGTCAAAAATGCTGAAAACTGCTGTCTGTCAGGAGGACCAGGGCACCCAACGCCCCTGTCCTGGCAGGACCAGGGCGCCCCACGCCCCTGTCCTGGTCTTTTGCTCTGAAACTTGGTGGGAAGGTCGGTCTCAGTCTGCTTCTTCCGGATCTGCAACCTGCGGCGTCGTCCGAGTCCCGAAACCTGCACTTATATCTGAAAAGGGTATGGGCGGCTATATAGGGTTTTGCCTTAGTCAAACCCCCGCTCTGGTGATTTCCACCTCCACGAATAGCCAAGTTGTATTGTAAAATGTATTGTGTGTGCAGACCTAGTGTGTGTGCAAGGTCCTAAAATGCAAGAAAGCAAACTAGAGCAACCTAGAAAGTAAACCCTAATTGCTTATAAATGATAATGTAAATGCTCTAAATCAAGATGCAAAGTGATCTAAAGCATGAATAAGTGATGTATTGAAGCTTATGCAAAGACATGAAAACAACATGAAATCATACCCAACCCCAAGGGAGAGGTACAAGCCAATCTTCAGTCGGTAATCTCCTATTGTTTTTCAATGTCTTCCAAGCCCTAAATGAATGAAATTGATGAATGCTTGATGGATGGATGTTGAATGTTATTGAAGTCTTCAAAGGTCTGCCCTTTCACTGCATAGAAGGTCCTCCAAAGCCAAAAATTCGGATCCCCTCTCAAATGAAGAAAGAGAGCTCTTATATATGAAACCCTAGGTCTTAATTTCAACTTTTGACCGACCTAGAGATTGAATATCCCGCCAATTTCTTGGGGTTAAGCTTTATTTTATGATTGGATCGCGCTCCTAAAATTTCGAGAAAAATGTCCGGGACCATGTGCACTCCGGGCGCCATGGTCCAGACAACTTTTCACCAAATTTTTAGGGCCGTCAGATATGATGATTTTAGAGAGAATCCCGAAGTTACAGCTGATTTCGAGATGTTTTGACCCCCGAAATTAAGCCCCCAAGTTCAAAATAGGACCTAATTAGGGTTTTTGATTAAATGATGTATTGGAAGAATAAAATGAAAGGGGCACACTTTAATGAAAGGGCCCAACTTTATGATGTAGGAGATGATAAAATAGGACCTTAGACCTAATTAATTTAATTAATTAAGTGCTAAAGGGGAAATGCAATGCAAAATACAAAATGCGCCAAGGCGGGTGCTAAACTAGGTGTGAAATTGTACCACCCTAGCAAGTGCGTACAATTTACGACGTTACAAATATTTTAGCTACCCTCGCCCTAATTAATTATTAGGTTATCACTTCCTAACTGACTTTCGAGGAGTTATCCTCCCATCCTCTTTGGGTGCGGCCCCCGCTCGAAAGCCACTCTCTCTCATAGGTGATAGTTCTGATACTAAATGTAAGTACAGATCCAATAACCAACAAGATGAGAAGGGGGGGGGGGTGAATCATACAAACTTAATCTTCCATAAAAACATCAGATTCAACCTCGGTAACATATACTTTAGTAATATAACCAAAACTATTAAACATGCAAACTCAAAAGCATATAAACATCATAAACCTCATAACACCAGATTTAACGTGGAAACCCAAATAGGGAAAAACCACTGTGGGATTTCGGACCCACTAAGAAATATACTCTTCTAGAGTATGCTCGGTTAAAAGCAAATCCTGTTAAAGATTACAAACACATTGCCAGATGTGACTCGGTTAAGGGATTTCCCTCAGATCTGTTAGGATCTTCACCTTGTTAGAAGTGACCTTGTTAAAGGATTTCAAACACTCAATCAGAATGTCACCTTGCTAGAGGGTTTTACAAATAAGACTGTTAAGTCCACTCAGTTAAGAGATTTTCTGTCACTTTCACAAAATAACAGTAATAAAAATCTATCTGAAACTTCACATCTAAAATGCTAAAGCAGATTCTTATTTGTTCAATACAATCTAGACATAGAACTAATCTTGTCCATCTGTTGGGCTTCTATACTCTGTTTTTCAAAACAGGTCTTCAAGCTTCAGTGCTCGGTAATCACTATGTAGCATGCCTGTGCATACACTTGCCCGCATACATTGTTTATCAATTGTTTCCTATTTATAAACAATTAGCTAACCACTTAATCTCCTTGATCACATTTCCCATGATCAATCATAGCCATCAGATCTTCAAACTTGACTAGGTTCAATGCATCTTTCGATCTAAAAATGTTTTACCCTGCCTTGGAACTTGCATACATTTCTTGGAACTTGCGCTAGGGTATTGTGGTTCAATCTGAACTATAGATCTTCCTGTCGATCTTCCATTGCCATAGATTCTTAACAAACTATATTTATGGCATACCAATCATTTAATCAGTTCCAGCTCATCAGCTTCCTTCATTAAATAACGCATGTAAACATTTAATGCATTTTGTTACAACTCGGTTACAACTCGATAAATACTAAACTTCACTTGGTAGACATTCCGCCTTCATTAACCGATAGCGATAACCTTAGGGTTTACCGACTAGGTTCTTTGCTTGGTAACATAGTATAGTATTAACCTTACAATTTACAACATATGTATGATGTTAAAACAATCCAAACATCATGATCTCATCATTGTCTAACTCGATAATAGTTGCCCATTGAATACCTTATTCATCCCCTTATTCATCATATTCTTTCCTATGTCTTTTACCGACATCTTTATATTCTTCAAATCATATTTCTCAAGATATGGCAACATCATACTGAATTAGAAAATCAATTTCTTGACATCAATGACAAAATAATAATATCAAGACAATAAACATCCTTAATCAATTATATCCATAATCATCAACAACCTTCTCAATATCCTTTATTGAAATGTCAACAATCCTTCATTGTCTGTTATAATGCCAAATGCTAACAATCTCCCCCTTTGGCATTGATGGCAAAACCAATTGATTTGACCTTAATAGATTTTCTCCCCCATACTTTAGACTTCTCCTGTTTTCAGTCTTCTTTCCAATCTTTAGTCTTCTCCCCTTTCTCAGTTTTCTCCCCCTTTGACAACAATGCAAAAAAAAAAAAAAAAAACTAAAACATAATTTCTTCCTGTATGAAGTGAATTCCTACTGTAATGTGTCAATTCAGTCTCGGTCAGAGCATTTTGTCTTCAATGTTTGTTCCCTGTATGGTACCCTGTACACCTTTAGAAAACATCCTAAAGTGTGTAAATCAACATCAACTCCTAAAAGATATTCGTTAGAGTCATCGGATTAATGTTTTCACCAAACTCAGTCAGTGAGTTGAAGATAGGGGTAGGACCCCTAACTTACTTCTGAGATATTCAAAAGTGTCCCTTGGTAGTGGTTTGGTGAAGATATCTGCTATTTGTTCATTTGTGCTAACATACTTCAACACCACTTTCTTCTCTTGAGCTTCTTCTCTAAGATAATGATATTTGATAGAGATGTGCTTTGTCTTAGAGTGCATAACAGGATTCTTTGAAATGTTAATGGCACTAGTATTGTCACAGAATATAGTTACTGGCTCGGTAACTTTCTCATTTATACCTTCCAATAGTTTTTTGATCCATGCAATGTTGGTACAATTCAATGTTGCAGCAACGTATTCAGCTTATGTTGTTGACTGTGAAACACATCCTTGTTTCTTGCTAAGCCAACTCACTAGTCTTTCTCCTAAAAAGAAAGTTCCTCCACTTGCGCTTTTTCTGTCATCAATGTTGTCTGCCCAATTAGCATCAGTATAAACTTTTAAATCAAAATCATTTCCTTTCTAATATACTAAGCCATAATCTTTAGTGCCTTTCAAGTATCTAAACATTCTTTTGATTGTTGTCATGTGTGTTTCCCTAGGATCTGTAGAGAATCTTGCAACTATACCTACTGCATATGCTATATCTGGTCTGTTTTGAACAACATATTGTAGCTTTCCAATCATGGGTCGATAAAGTGTCTCATCAACAGATGCAGATTCATCATTCTTTGATAATTTATAGTTGGTAGTCATAGGAGTACTTACTGGTTTTGAATCCTCCATTCCAAATTTCTTCAAGATTTCCTTTATGTACTTGGATTGAGTAATAAAAATCTCATTTTTCAGTTGCAGTATCTGTAAACCTATAAAATACTTTATCTCATCGATTAATAACATCTCAAATTCTTTGCTCATTTCATTTCCAAAGTTCTTGCATAAAGAGTCATTTCCACAAAATATAATATCATCAACAAATATGGCTGAGATCAGTATTCCATTTTCATCATTCTTAATGTACATATTGTTGTTCTCACTTGTCCTTATAAAACCAATCTTAATCAAATAAGAGTGCAATCTTTCATACCATGCTCTAGGTGCTTGTTTCAAACCATATAAAGCTTTGTTCAATTTACATACCTGATCTTTATTCTTGTCTTCAACAAATCCTTCAGGTTGTTCAATAAAAACTTCTTCTTCTAATATTCCATTTAGAAATGCAGATTTGACATCCATTTGATCTACCTTGAAGTTTTTGAAAGCAGCATATGCCAACAATGTTCTTACTCCTTCAAGTCTAGCAACAGGTGCAAAAGTTTCACCATAATCAATTCCTTCTTCTTGAGCATAACCTTTGCAAACTAGTCTTGCTTTGTTTCGAATGACCTCTCCTTTTTCATTTAGCTTGTTTCTGAAAATCCACTTTGTACCGATTACATTTTTGTCCTTTGGTCTTGGAATTAGTGTCCATGTGTCATTCTTCTTGATTTGATCAATCTCTTCTATCATAGCATTTATCCAATCTTCATTGTTAAATGCCTCTTTCACTATTCTCGGTTCAAATTCAGATATCAAACATGTGTTCTGTCTCAGTTTGTTCCTTGTCATCACTGGATCATCCTTATCTCCTATAATTTGACTTGGTGCATGATGTCTTCTAACATACTTGTCTAATACAGGCTCGGTAGGCTCTGTATGATCTTCTTCATCACTCGGTAACTGGATATTCTCTTCATTTTCTTCAACAGTCTTCTCGGTAAGACTTGTCAGTTGAACATAGACAAATTCATCATAGTCTTCTGGTTCCGTGGAATTTCCTTCATCATTTCTTTCTGCAAATTCATCAATTTTTACATTTGCACTTTCTACTATTTTGTTAGATGATTTGATCAGACATTTAAATGTCTACTTCTAGAAGAATAACCTAGAAATGTTCCTTCTTCACTTTTCTGATCAAACTTCCCATTTCTATCATCTTTGTGAACATAGCATCTACTTCCAAAGATTTTAAAATAATTTACATTAGGTTTCTTGTCATACCAGATTTCATATGGTGTCTTCAAAGTACCTTTCTTCAATTGTACTCAGTTCAGGGTGTAAACTGTTGTGCTTATTGCTTCTCTCTGAAATGTTTGTGGCACTTTCTTTTCAATCATCAGTGTTCTAGCATAATCCACAATAGATCTATTTCTTCTCTCAACTATTCCATTCTGTTGTGGAGTTCTCGGTGCAGAGACTTGTCTTTTAATACCATGATCATTGCAGAATAAGTTGAATTCATCAAATGTGAACTCTCCTCCTCTATCTGATCTAAGACATTTCAGTTGTCTTCCTGTTTCATTTTCAACTCTTGCCTTGTACCATTTAAACATTTGAAAAGCTTCTGATTTTTCTTTTAAAAACATTACTGACATCATCCTTGAATAGTCATCCACAAATAATATGAAATATTTATCACCATAATAACTTTGAACTTTCATAGTACCACAAAGATTAGTGTGCACAAGATCTAAAATTCCCTTAGAAGTGTAAGACTTATTTGTAAAGCTTGATCTTGTCATCTTACCCATCTGGCATCCTCGGCACATAACATTCTCAGCTTTTTCAAGACTCGATAGACCTCTTACTCGATGTTTCTTACTTATTTTGATTAGATTATCAAAATTTACATGACATAACCAGGTATCATCTATCTTTGCATACAAACACTTGTTATGAGTTGAGTCAAAGTGAAATGTGTTACCTTTTGTTTGTGTCCTGATAGCAGCTAACTTTCCATTCTTGTCATGAACTTTGACAATTCCTTTCTGAAATTCTAATCGATAACCTGTGTTGTTTAGTTGTGCTACACTCAACAAATTGTATTTCAAACCTTCAACCCAATAAACATCATTACATTTAGCATTGCCAAGAAGTGTTATAGATCCTTTACCTTTCACCGGACATGGTGCATCATTACCAAATCTAACATAGCCTCCATCATAATCTTCTAATATAACAAACTTGTGTTTATCTCCTATCATATGATGTGAGCATCCACTATCTATGATCCAAGAATCATTAGTATTTATGTGAGATATTAAGGCTTTTTCTTCAAACCTTTCTTCATCTGATCCATCTTTGATAGCCACATAAACTACTTCCTCTGTATCAGTTTCATCTGATTTATCATCATTGGATTCCTCATTAGCTATTAAGCATGTCTTTCTATCTCTTCTTCTAATGTCTCGGTGTCCTCTGTAATGATTATCTTTCTGTCTATCATCTCGGTAATCTCTCTTTTCAGTAGAATCTTTGTCAGGACAGTTAGAAGCTATATGTCCTATTTTATCACAATTGAAACATTTCAAAGGTAGTTTTCCTTTATACTTACCTTTGCCTCTTGGTAACCTTCTGGCTAATAGTGCTTCAAACTCTTCCTGCTTTCTGATTTCCTCATACAGTTTGTGTACTTCTTCCATGTTCTTACAAAATCTTTCACTTGCTCCACTATGATCTCCTTCAGAGTACTTATACTTTCTTTCATTGTAATCATTAGATTCATCAAGATGAAAAGAACTAAATGCAGATTCAACTTTATTTACCGAAGATCCACTGTTATCAAAGTTACTTAACTCAAATGCATGTAGCTTACCAATAGTAGCATCTAAAGAAACTGACATATTAGGTACAGACCTCAATTCATTGATTGCAAAGACTCAGATTGCATAAGCTGGTAGAAGGGTTCTTAACAACTTACTTGTTATATCCTTTTCTTCAATAGTTCCACCTGCTCCTTTGATTTGATTGACAATCTCCTTTAGTCTTGTATTGTACTGAGTTATGTTCTCACCTTCATTCATCCTCATAGATTCAAGTTGTCCTCTTAGACTATCTACTTTGGCTCTTTGAACATGTTCATCTCCTCCATACACTGATATGAGCTTATCCCACATAGCCTTTGCATCATTGCAGCCTTCTAGGTCATTAAACTCTAAATCGGTCAATGCAAATGTTATTTCAATCATTGCTTGAATATGTTCTTGCTTTGCCTTTATCTCTTCCATTATCAATGGATAGGTGCTTGGTGTAACAAAATCATTCTCCAAATAGTATACATCATATTCTCCAACTCCTGATAGATGCAGCTTCATCCTTTTCTGCCATGTAGAGAAACTTGACTTGTTCAGCTTCGGTGCATCCCTCCTATACATCTTTGGATCTTTAACTCAAGTGCCTTTAAACTTTTCTTCTGGAATCCAAAGCTCTGATACCAATTGATAGTTCTAATACTAAATGTAAGTACAGATCCAATAACCAACAAGATGAGAGGGGGGGGGGGTGAATCATACAAACTTAATCTTCCATAAAAACATCAGATTCAACCTCGGTAACATATACTTTAGTAATATAACCAAAATTGTTAAACATGCAAACTCAAAAGCATATAAACATCATAAACCTCATAACACCATATTTAACGTGGAAACCCAAATAGGGAAAAACCACTGTGGGATTTCAGACCCACTAAGAAATATACTCTTCTAGAGTATGCTCGGTTAAAAACAAATCCTGTTAAAGATTACAAACACATTGCTAGATGTGACCCGGTAAAGGGATTTCCCTTAGATCTGTTAGGATCTTCACCTTGTTAGAAGTGACCTTGTTAAAGGATTTCAAACACTCAATCAGAATGTCACCTTGCTAGAGGGTTTTACAAATAAGACTGTTAAGTCCACTCGGTTAAGAGGTTTTCTGTCACTTTCACAAAATAACAGTAATAAAAATCTATCTACAACTTCACATCTAAAATGCTAAAGTAGATTCTTATTTGTTCAATACAATCTAAACATAGAACTAATCTTGTCCATCTGCTGGGCTTCTATACTCTGTTTTTCAAAACAGGTCTTCAAGCTTCAGTGCTCGATAATCACTATGTAGCATCCCTGTGCATACACTGACCCGCATACATTGTTTATCAACAGTTTCCTATTTATAAACAATTAGCTAACCATTTAATCTCCTTGATCACATTTCCCATGATCAATCATAGCCATCAAATCTTCAAACTTGACCAAGTTCAATGCATCTTTCGATCTGAAAATGTTTTACCCTGCCTTGGAACTTGCATACATTTCTTGGAACTTGTGCTAGGGTATTGCGGTTCAATCTGAACTGTAGATCTTCCTGTCGATCTTCCATTGCCATAGATTCTTAACAAACTATATTTACGACATACCAATCATTTAATCAGTTCCAGCTCATCGGCTTCCTTCATTAAATAACGCATGTAAACATTTAATGCATTCTGTTACAGCTCGGTTACAACTCGGTAAATACTAAACTTCACTCGGTAGACATTCCGCCTTCATTAACCGATAGCGATAACCTTAGGGTTTACCGACTAGGTTCCTTAGGGTTTACCGACTAGGTTCTTTGCTTGGTAACATAGTATAGTATTAACCTTACAATTTACAACATATGTATGATGTTAAAACAATCTAAACATCATGATCTCATCATTGTCTGACTCGGTAATAGTTGCCCATTGAATACCTTATTCATCATATTCTTTCCTGTGTCTTTTACCAACATCTTTATATTCTTCAAATCATATTTCTCAAGATATGGCAACATCATACTAAATTAGAAAATCAATTTCTTGACATCAATAACAAAACAATAATATCAAGACAGTAAACATCCTTAATCAATTATATCCATAATCATCAACAACCTTCTCAATATCCTTTATTGAAATGTCAACAATCCTTCATTGTCTGTTATAATGCCAAATGCTAACAATAGGACACTAACATGAAAGGTTTCTATCTATGAGAACACTATGGTGAAACTGACAGCCATAACTAATCCTGACCAAAAGTAGGTGAAAGGTACACTATCAATAAACCAGGATTGACCATATGGAATAAAATACACAATGGCTCACATCGACAGGTTTACTCAACAACCTCTGACCAAAGGGTATATCCATTTACGACAAGACGACAACACAACTAAAATTGCAACGAAATAAAGCTTTGACTACAATTAACATTTACACTGAGATTCTAAAATAGGATATCTTTTCTTAAAATAGCCAAGGCATAAATAACATGCAATTAAAGTTACTTCAGAGAATATGAAAATACAACTATATAATAAAGAAAATTCCATATTGTCATTTGTCCAAAAAGCTAAATTTTACTACACAAAAATAATTTTCTCCGAGTCATGTGTTTAAGAATAATTTCCCAATACCCCAATTAAATGATTTCCACAACATAGCTTAAATTTCAAAATAGAGATATATATAATAATATAATATAATTACATGAGTAGATATTCTTCGAATATAAACCATATAATTATATCATAATTAAAATATACATGCTAAAATGAAGATTTAATTTTCTAAATAAAAATCTACATACCAAAATGAAGATTTACTTTCCAATAATTAAAAATCTACATGCTAAATGGAGATTTAAATTTTTAATAACTAACATTTAAAAAAATTACACAATATCATATTCTAAACAAAGCATAACAATGCTTTATATATATATATATATATATATATATATATATATATATATATATATATATATATATATATATATATATATATATATATATATATATATATATATATATATATATGTATATGTTATTATTTTTTAAAACTAAAAAAAAATTAAACATAAAAAAAACTTTGGCTAACCGTATGGTAGCCTGCTACCATATGGCAACAGTCACTACCTCACGGTAGCGCTGCTATCATACGGTAGCAGTCGCTACCTTACGGTAGCACTGTTACCGTAGGTAGCAGTCGCTACCTTGGGGTAGCACTGCTACCTTACGGTAGTGGGTAGCCTCTGTTGTCGTGGGATAGCAGGCTCCACCTCCCCCAAAATAGAAAAAATATTAACTAATTTTAAATTTAAAAAAAAACCATTTCAAACACATTAACCCAATAAAATTAAATTTAGAACTCAAGGTGAACTAAATAAATTAACAACTAAATACACAGAGATAAATAAAATTTAATAAACAACTATATTAAATAACATAGATAATTTAAATCTTTGGCTCAATTTCTGAGACAATACAGAGAGGAGAAAACCCAAATCCAGACAAACTCATTCGAAAACAAAACCAAATTCGCTAGAAACTAAATATTCTGGCAAACCCAATCTTTTTCTCCCAAATTTGAAAACTTTCATGCACAGGGAATTTTGGCAAAATTTTGCCAGCATAACTTTTCCCAAATTTCACAAATCTTAATCTACCATAACCCAGAAAATAAATTCTTTTCATAAACCAAAATATAACCAAAATAGATTTTAGCCAAGAACATGAAATGAAAAGGAATGGTTTGGAGTTGCATTTTATTTTTAAAAAAAAATGGACTGGACTCTTCAATAACTTTATAACCAATACTCCAACAATACTGCACACATTTAATCATCTATTTTATTTTTTTAAACAAATAACATTCAGAAGAAGGGAAGAAATAAATGGATTTTCTTAAAACCACAAGAAGAGGTTGTCCAACCTGTAGAGCTTTCCAGGAAGAAATTTGTTGGAGAGCTTCTATCCTGCAACAAGCTTCCAACCTAAAATCAAAACCTCCTTCCCAAACAATCTCCAAAATCTTGGCCTTCTCCAAGAACATGCATTCCAGAAATCTCAAAACAATTTCTTTCACACACAACCACCTTCTTCCCGTGAACTCCTGAAATGAAAAAAAAAAAAATTTATTTTACCTAAACTTTTAGGTTTTTCCCAAAAAAAATATTTTCCTCTCCCCAAAATAATAATAATCCCCTTTCAATCTAAAAATCATTTCAATTTATTTTCTAATTTTCCAAAAAGGCAAGTAAAAATGCATTATTCTAAAAACAACACTTTCCCTTATCTTTTATTATTTTCTCATGCCGAATTAAATAACTTTCTAAAAACAATATTTAGGAAAGTAATTTAACTTATTTTATTTATTTCCAATTTATTTTAAAAAAATCTAGAGTACAATAAATACATTTAATTTTATTTATTTATCCCTAATGTTTAAATAAAATTATATTTCTAAAATCATGAAATTTGCAAACTAATAAAGGAAGGAAATTTTATTTTTAAAATCTAGAGAATAATAAATGCAACTAATTTATTTTCTACTAAATTTAAATAAAATTGTATTTCTAATATAATGCAATTTGCAACTAAGACTCTGTTTTAACCCCCTTATTTACTCCTCTTCCTCCCCCCTTACTTATGTGTAGATACTCAGACAAACATTCAGTTTAAATATTTTTTGTTCCACTATTACTCTTCTCCCATCGAAATTATCATACCCTGTCGGTGAATGGATCTATTATCTTACTGAAGCCTTTGTTTTTTCCTCCCTTATCATCTTCCACTGATATAGTCGCATCGGTGTAACCAGGTGTATCGGAGGCAGGCCTTTTTAGCTCCCTCGAAACTTATTTCCTCATCGATATCTTTTATCGATGTAGTTGCCTTTTGTCTGATCGACATAAATCTTTCGATGAGAACATCCCTTTCGGTGAGTCCCTTTATGTTGCATCGATGCTATTATCTCCTTGAATACCTTGCCCCGTCGATGATAACCATCTTCGCTTTCCTCGATATCTTTTGTCGATGGAATTTTGTCTTTGATGAGTCTTTTCTGAAGTTCATTGGCGCTCTCTTTCTTCGATGGCCCTTCTATATCAATGAGACATCGTTGGGTCTCATCAATATTTTTTGAACTCCATTAGGTTTTCATGTCGAAGCATCCTCGGGCTCCGGTGACCTCCTTTATTTGCTCCACCGAAACCCTTCTCCCATTGAAACCATCATGCCCTGTCGATGATTGGATATGTTGTCTCACCGTAGCCTTTCTTTAGCCTCCCTTATCTTCTTCTTCCGATAAAGTCACATCGGTTAAACCTTGCGTATCGGAGGCATGCCTCTTAGTCCTCTCGAAACCTATCTCCTCATCGATATCTTTATCGATGCAACTGCCTTCTGCTTAATCGACATTATTCCTTCGATGAGAACTTTCCTTTCGATGAGACCTTTTTATATTGCATCAATGGTATTATCTCCTCGATGACCTTTCCCATCGATGAAAACCATCTCCGCTTTCCACGACATCTTATGTCAATGAAATTTCTATCTTCGATGAATCTTTCTGAAGTTCATCGGCGCTTCCTTTCCTCGATGGCCCTTCCACATTGATGAGATACCGTTGGGTCTCATCGATATTATTTGCACTCCTTAGGGTTTTATGTCGAAGAAGCCTCGGGCTTCAGTGACCTCCTTTTTTGTTCCATCGAATCTCTTCTTCCATCGAAATCAACATTCCCTGTCGGTGAGCGGACCTCTTGTCTCACCGAAGCCTTTCTCCACCGATAAAGTCACATCGGTGAAACCAGACGTATCGGAGGCTCCCCTTTTAGCTTCCTCGAAACCTATTTCCTCATCGACATCTTTATCGATGGAGTTGCCTTTTGTCTGATCGACATTATTCTTTTGATTGAACATTCCTTTTGATGAGCCCCTTTTATGTTGCACCGATGGTATTGTCTCCTCGAAGTCCCTTTTCTGTTGATGAAACTTTATCCGCTTTCCTCGATATCTTTGTCGATGAAATCATTGTCTTCGATGAGTCTTTTCTGAAGTTTGTCAGTGCTTCCTTTCTTCGATGGCCCCTCTTTTTCAATGAGACATCGTTGGTCTCATCGATTTTATTTGGACCCGATTATCTTATAGGTTGCTATTGTACCCGCTTGATGACTTGTGGGCCACCATGGTATTAATGAAATGTTCTTTTATCAATTAGTGGCTACTCCACAGATAATTATTCAAAATGGATGCTCAACAAGCGGCATCACTTATCTTCCTTTAAAACCTCATGTTTTATCGTTACCTTTGTTTCGATGAAACCATCACCATCATCCATGAGCCTTGTGGTTTCACCAATCTCCTCATTTTCATCGAAATCTTCATAATTCTTAAGGGCACCCATCTCATTCTCAGATGTTTAAGTATTGCCTCCTTATATTTGATCACTCCTAAATTTAGCTTTTTTAGTACTGTCGCTCTGCTAGGATAAGATTTAAGACTAGAAGGAGGCAATACCTTACATTAATGAGCATAGGTATATAAACGTGCTGGCATATCTCGCTCCCAGATATATGTGAACATGGATATATAGGCATTATTATTTATGTAGATATTGCCTTCATTTAGGACTTACACTTACCTAGCTATCCTCATCTCTATTTATGGAATTTGCCTCGTTAATATATATTAAGTTTATGCTCTTCGATGGGTAATCACTCTTGCATTATGTTTCTGGAGATTTTTTGAGACTAATATTTTGAGCTATGTATCCTAATAGGTGACCATCCAGGCAGGTATGATATTTTGTATAAGTTGACCTGTTCGGTTTTTCTAACATTCTGGTGAGAGATTTTCTTAAGATTTTGTGTAGCATAAGTAGCAGAGCAGGCTTAACCATGTGTTTCAGGAATAGAAAGAACTATCGCCCACAAATGATAGCATCACCCCATGAGATGGGCAATCTGCTACTCAGCTTTTCCCAAAGGATTTTTTCATACTATCTTCATTACTTTGGTCATGTTCCATTGTGATCTTGTATCTCCATTATGTATCGCATTCTTAATTTTTTATGATCATTGAGGGATCTGGGCTAGACTGGAGGTTTTCTTCCCTCCATTCTTTCCTACCGATGCCCACACCGAATGGAGATGTATATGTAATTCTATCTAATTTTAAATTAATAAAATTCTTTGGCCTCGACCTTTTATCGATAAAAAAAAAAATGCAATTTGCAACTAAATTTAATCACTTCACTTAATTAATTAAATTCATAATCACTAAAGCATTATAATTCATAAATTAAATATGCTAACTATAAAGTGACGCCATAAACTCAATTAGTTAATTCAATCTACTAGGGCACACAAACTGAGAAGACCCAAACAAAGATTCTGAAAAAGTCAAACAAACTGACTCGACGGCCAAACAAAACCAAAAGGGACGACTGACTGATGACACTCACAAGAGTATAACTGAGGTACAATTAGGGTCAACCACTATCTCCTCTGCTCCCATCGGACAAGTAAGGCATGCTCAGACATGTGGAGCTAGGTGGAGATGATACCCCGTACCTACCCGGTACCTGTACCTACAATGACCTGCATCATTGAACCACATATGCATATATATACAAATATAGAATACACAGCATGCACACCGATGAAGGAGAATCACAGCGTTCCCTGTCTCACCAGAGTGAGTGAAGGAAAATCGTCCCCTTGCATCCAATACACTCGCAGACACATAACATATAATTACACATTGCATAGATAAAGTAAAGTGTCAGTACATAGCAATAATCTATAAAATACCACAAATCACCAGTAGTGAAATACTGTAAATAAATCATGCATCTCATATCCAGATAAAACGTGAAATAATGTCATATGAGTCTGAATAACACATCATGGTAATGTATCCACTGAAAGTAAACAATAGTAAAATATGAGTCTAATAAGTTCAATCGAGGAGGGGTACTACAAGACTCAAGACACTAGCACACTGCATGGATGTTTGCACGTCACATTGTTGTCTATACAAACAGATGACCAGAAATAGTCGAGGGGTGTCCTAGATCTGCACTACACTCTTTAGACTTGTTTGTCACCTACATACATGCAGATAGGGGAATATTGTTGGGGCTGTATAGAGGTTTGCCTTAGTCAAACCCTCATTTTGGTGATTCCACCTCCACGAACAACTAGATAGATCCACCTCCATGGATAGTTAGATAGATAGATTCAGATAAAAGATAAATAAAAATCCAATAGAAACAAATCCCACTAATGGAGGAAAACCCCTTTTACAAAGTGTGGTAGTGAAAAATTAGGGTTTCCACCATCAGAGGGAGAAAAACCACTAATTTTTTCTTAAGATGACCATTACATTTAAAAGAGGGGGAATCCAATAGATTTAGTCACAAATCAGCAAAGATTAAGACTAAATACTGATTGGATTGATTAATTTGTGGGTCCTCTTTTATAAATTGAATTGCTAAATTAAGATAAAGTGTTAGAAATGAAGGTAAAAACATGAAAACAGTGAGCTACAAATGTGGGATTGAGCTGTGCACCTGGATCTAAGAAATGTTTGTAGACTTGGATCTGATTCTTGAAAGAACACTTAAAATGTCAAGACCGTGGTACCCATGACCATGGTCCTCTGAAATTTTCACACACCAAAGGGAGACTGATTCGTCACTGTAAATAAAGCTTATCCTAAAAATCATAGCTTTGTACCTATTTCCTACACACAGAAAGAAAGGGAAATAGGTTGGAAATAGGGGCTTGCCTAACACAAACCCCAGTTTTGGAATTAACCATGAAATTGAGATAAATATTATAATTGAAATTGCTATAATGGAAGATTCTCCTTTTGATGGAGATGTTGTATAATGATTGAAAATCAAATGATATACCTCCTTGTGAATTTTTGTTTGTCTCCACATGAAATTAGGTTTTAATGAAATCTTTAACAAAATAGGATGGACAATGTCCACTTCAATGCTTGAATCTTGAATTTATTGTTGCTCTGAGGATTAAAGGAAGACCGATTGTTCCTTAGCTACTCTTGAATGCTTGATTTCTTGATTTCAAATTGAATTTCATATGTTTGTGTTGCAAAATGAGAGGGGAAAGCCTCCTTTTATACTTGCCCATTAGGAAAACTAATTACTTTTCTGACATGAGCCGACACGGAGCTAGGAATCCTAATCATTTTTGAAATGCTAAATTGGGTTTTTGAGGGCCCAAAATGAGGAGGACCATGGCGTGGCACCATAGTCCTAGTGGGGACCAAGGCACCACACCCTGGTCCTACCCTATTTTGGGGCTAGGACAAGGTGCCAAAATGATGTGAAGTTCAAAATTGCAGCAATACTTGCATGGTATAAGCATAATCAGCGCCAGATCAGGCCTAGGGATGCAAAAACTAAGGTGGGGACCCAAATGCAGTCAAAATTGCAAAGGGGTGCAATTTTAGGATGCTACTCAAAGATAGATTATGCAATAGAAGGAAACCCCGCTTAATGGAGGAAAGCCCCTATGATAAAATAAATGACACAATAGAAACAATCCCTTCTTGAGTGGAGGAAAGCCCATGTTATGATATAAGATAAATGATACAAATGTGCTTCGATAATAAATACACTCAAAGGAAGACAATCGCATAGAGATATGATGGATAATGAGGAGGAAAGAGAGTCACATATCCAAGACCCCTCTACTGAGTTGATAGTGTAGTTGTATTGCAAGAGGAGGCTAATTTGTTGTAGTGTTGAGTGTGTATTTTGGCAGAGCTTCGCTTAGAGTTTCAAAGAAAGAGAGCCAAGAGTGAATTCTTGTGAAAATGAGGAAAAATGAAGGGTTTTGTTGTTTTGTGTGGGTAGGAGTGACCGTTTTGGATGTGCACAAGTCAAGGGACACACATTGACCAAGGTCTAATATAGAATGTGCTAATTTGAATTTAGGATATTTTTGGGATGTTAGCATGTCGCACGAATGTCTACGCATCACACTGTCATCCAACCAAGATAGCCCTAAATCAAGCTAGGGGATGGCTAGGGATATTCCATCTTTGAGATCCATGATGTCAAAATGGTAAAATTTTGATCACAAATCATTGTTATAAATTCACTGAGCGTAATGCAAAAGTTTAATAAATGTACTAGGTGCAATTTATGACACTACACATCCAAGTAAAATTCTTCATGCCACAACATAAAATCATACAAAAACCACCACAATAAACTCTCATCAAGGTCAATCAACCACCAAAAATTAATCATGTAGATCAAACAACCCAATATAGGCAAACTAGGTAAAGAAAATCAAAAGCACTACCCTGTGCATCAAATGCGCACCAAGACTATAAATGCACAATTCTAGTTATCAAATGCCCATCACTTCTAATCAAATGCACACCTCTAGGTATCAGTTGTGCTAGACTGTTCTAACAGACTCAAAAGGGCTCAAAACCAAACTTGGTCAAAATTTCAAGGCATAGGAGGAAAAAATTAAAGAACCCAACAACATATAGATGAAATCAAAACATAATTACACATATCCAATACAAATTTGGACATTGTTTCCTAATAAAAACCCCATAATTCAAGATTGAATCAACCATTCCACAAGCACATTACTAGTTTTCAAATGAAAGTGTCCTAAATCATCCTACAACCATTTCAAACACTAAGAATCAATTACAGTGAACAACCATGGAGAATAAATGAGAGTTCCTACCTCAAGTTGGAGAAAACTTCAAACTGATAATGCATGATGAACACACTGAGGAAGAAGAAGATCTTCAAACAGCTAGTAGGATTCATCCACATGATTTAAAAGGGATGCTACCCGCAAAATTCCTCCAATTCAATATCTCTCAATCAACAATTCCCACATTCACAAGTGTAGGGTTTTGAGAGTAAAACCATTGAAATGAGACTAAGTGTTCAAAAATGGGCTCAAAGACAAAATATAGACTCACTTTTTGAGTGAGAAATAAGATAATGATAATAATATCAAATTAAATTAGAATGACAATTAACCTCCCAAAAGACCCCCAAAATATAAAATCACTTAAATAACTTTAATTGTAATACATATATGACATAATGCACATTGCAATATTAATTCACTTTAATGCTATTAAATTGTTGGGAAAATGGTGTCTCAACCCTGCATTTACATGAGGTTAATATTTATGGTAAGTTTTCATTTGGGCATGAAATGGTGCAAAATTCTCCTTGAAGCTTTTGGCTGGCTAGATAAGCATTCTGGTAAAGTTTTGTCACAACATCACAGCTAGTTTTGAAGATATGAAAGTTTTCATTTTGGAGGGGTGAAATGAAAGGTTTAAATTTAATTTTGAGGACTTTAGAGGACCTTAAATGCCCTGAAAAGTGGGTGTAAATGGTGTAGTTGTTTACGAGGCAATAGAGAACTTCACAAGCTTTCTGGCGCTTCAAACTATTCGTCAATAGGACACAGTTCTCAAGTTATGGCCTTCGAAAGTTTGTATTCCTGAAATAGGAAAATATAAAATACCTCAGACACATAAATGAGTTGTAAAAGGGAGGGACACATGTTGATGTGTGTTTTAACACGTCATAAGACATCTAGATTGGAGATAAGGTCGGCTATACCTTATTGGGTGATTTTAGCCCATGGTTTTGTAATACCGATTGAGGGTTTCTTGTATTGTATCTCCTATATATGAGGTGCATGAGATAGAGGTTGTGTGTAAGATTCTTATGGATATTTAGTTACCTCTGAGTCTCGGATTAGTGGTACTCCTATGAAGAGCTTGCTCTACAAGTATATTGTAATCTATTATTGATTGTTGAATAATATATTGAGCTACTTTTGGAGTGTGGGGTTTTTCTCCCGAAAGGGTTTTCCCCATGTAAATCATTGTGTTATGGTATGCGTGTTATTGTGTCTATTTTTGTTAAGTTTATGTAACTATTGTAACGATCTGTAAAAAAAATTGCATCACCCTCCTCTCAAGGTTAGTGTAGGAAGTTGTTTTGCTACCTAACTTCCTTACAAAAATTACCATTGATGCATGCGATAAATGATGACATATCTCAATTGACTGAATATGTACAAATAGTCATTACGAGCTGAATCAACATGATGACTAGGTTTCCAAAAGCTACCAACTATTGTAGTCAGGGCTCAAAATAATAAAATAATTAAAACAATCAAAATAGTAAAATCAAATAAATTGCCCTAATCAAGGGGCATGAGTTTTGACTCGGGTATTTGGCTAGTGTGTTATCTCCTATTAACCACCATCAGGGATGTAGGCATGCTCAAACCTGTAGAGCCAGGTGAATTCCATGCCCTGTACCTATAGTCACTAAAGCATTCACATGTCAAGTGTACATTCTCATTCATATATAAAAAATCAAATAGCTTGAATCATTGAAGGGGATTTTAACATCGTATACATTCTCATATAATTGAATGATAATATTAGCCCTTTCATATCTAATTACCAATTAAACATCTTAATAATAATTTCATCTAATTACCTGCATAGATAGCATCATCACTATTATTCTTCTACAACATTGAGCATATAACTATATTCCCCAATCAAGGTCAACATCATAACATTCTTAGTAACATGATATCTTATCAAATCAAAATAGCATAAAGTATGATTCATTACTTTACTAACATAATTTTAAAAATTACTCAAATTAACATTTATATTCTATCCCTCATATGACAATACACAAATCACAACATTGATCTATCTCAAACATCAAGCACAATAGGTCAAAATTAGGCCATAACAACACCCAATGCATCAAGTACCAAATCAATCATGCAATGGTTCTTAGAACCTAGGCACAAGAACAAAGGACACATCTCAATGCAACAACATTATCAATCACCATGGAGAAATTCAATCACATCATTGATATGAAAAGGTCATGAACACATATCAAAATTGAGCATAAGATAAACACTCAAAATCACATACGTGATGCACTAATAAAGAGTCAAGAGAAAGATTGAGCACCACAAAAATGATCCACATCCAAATTGCAACAGATACAATCCACAGACACAAAGATATGCCCTCACAAGAAGTATGTAATGCAAAAAAGTAGATGAGAGGGACATTACATCCTTGCTCCCTAGGGCTAGGCATACTCCTAGAAGCCTACCAATCAAAAGAAAAGCACCAATCGTGCACAAACCAATGGGTACATCAAGCATACAAGAGCAACCATATAACTCACCCATGAGTCTAGGTCACAACATAAAATTCACTCTTACCTATCATACTGCCACAACAAACTAGACCTACTGCATGGTCCAAAGAGCATCAACCACTCACAAAACCCACAACAAGGCATAACATGGGTTTGGAAACTCCATCTAAACACAAAATCAAATAGAAACAACCCAACTTTGAGCAACTTTTACCCCAATACGAGGTAGAAAAGTACAAAATAGAGACTTCCATGGTCTCTCCTTGGACTAAGGCATGAAACTTTTAAGGATACTACCCAAAATGAGGGAAAAATATCATCCCACAAAACTAAATAGATTCAATGACACAAGGGTACTCAAAGGCATAAACACTAGCAAACCACCTCTCACGACCAAGAGCACCCACATGATGGAGGTTCAACAACCCCCAAAACTCCACAAGAAGGGCCACACAACTGCCATTAAATGTTGGGTATAGGAGTAAACATGATTTCTCCATTGGCAATCATTATACTCTAGTTGCATAAGGTGTTTCTCAAACCATCTTGATCATGATTTCATAATAAACAAGGTAACATTGTATCCTTCATGAGATTCGCTTCCCAAACTCACAATCGCAACCATCATCCAAATAGATCATTCCACTCAATAGAACTACATCCTCCTCTAGCCTTAAGCTACAAACAACGCAAAACACTATAGACGATTCCTCAACTCACACCAACTTCCAACAAGGAGTCTTACAAAAGGACAAATACATATGAATATAATAAGTATATATAATCATTAGGTGTCCAAGCACTAACTAAGGGCGCTTCATGTCCCTACACAATGTCAATCATATGTGTAGTTAGGGAATTTTGCATCCAAAGTGACACAATAAGTACCAACAATCATTAAAATAACAAGATCAATGGTGTAAGAGGAACCTCAACAACCACGCCATGAGCACCAAGCACTAGGCACACCTTGATATCAACCATATAACAAAGAATAAGTATTGAACACAATTTACAACATTCAATGCATGACTCATCTAGAATCCAATATAGGCATCCATAAAAAAATTACACAAGTCGAGCATAAAAATTCATCGAATACATGAAATCTACCGTTTATTACAATTTTTAAACTAATTGTACATCATGCTATTTACATATGATCAGTCACGCATCTCTTAACATTTTTGTATGATTTATGAAGTTACATTCATATTTTATCATGAAAAACATCTTTTAATTCTTCTATTTAAATTTAATTCTAACTAATCAACAATCACATATAGTACATTCTTCGTGATGTTCTCCCTTATACATATTATCAAAAGTTTGCAACGAACATGATAGAAGAAACACATAACACATAATAGGACCAATAGTATCAAACATTTAGAATAGTTATCATAAGATTCAAAAAGAGAAAACCCAAATGGGGGAATTATAAAGCTCAACATTATATCATAAAAATGTTGACAATTTCAACAATAAATCAAGTGTGACAAGAGACACAAAATAGATAGAGAGAAAAATTTGGTGGCCAATCCAAGCATAAGAAGGTTCAAAAATTTGTTGCTAGCCCACACAACACATGGAACAATTCATTAAACACAATAAATTATCAATCAAGAAGGAAATCCACATAACAAACTGACTATTATCAGCCACATATAAGGGAGTAACTGCTACACGACACCCAAGGATAGGGTATCTAGGATGTGTTAGAGAACATACCCAAAAATGGTAGAAAATTTAATCATTCTACACTTCATTCCTACACAACTTTTATGCAAAAATGTATGCTATCATGATTTCAAGTTACTTCAATTTACTATTTCAAATCAATGCTATTTCTTTTCTTAAGAAGACTTATGCAATTATTCCTTTATGCAAGAAGACATATTGAAGGGGGAGATATAGTGCCTCACATGCAAGGAATACACTTAATTCATGGCCAAGGTTCACTTAAAATGTCACATTCACAAGACAATTATGTTCACAAAGGTCCAACACAAGATCCATCTTAATATCATATTCACAACACAAGGTCAATCATGATTTTCCACACAAGGTATTTACACAAGGACATTGACAATGGTGCTTCACATAGGTCACGTCGGAGCTTCCACACAAAGGTCATGTCTGTCATGGCAAATGATATTGATTTCTCAATAAAAGCACTTTATGATACACTACATGAGGTAAACATAATATAATACCATAGCTCATAATCCACAATAAACAAGATACAAATTATTTGAATGATCTTCATAATGTTACAAATTATAAGACACAAGGTTACTCATACACATACAATAGAAAATCCAAATCGAGGAAATAGGTCCTTAACCCAATTGATCTACTATGATGATTTGCACAACTTTCTCTTATATTAATTAATTTCACATATGCAATGATACATTATTTTAAAAATTTATGAACACTGCATTCCAATTTGCAAACATAACAATGTCATCTTTTCATAAACATGAGTTAATTCTATTTCTATCAGAAGGAGTACAACACTTGCACACAATGCAGTAAGAAATGCTCAATTAGGATCCAAGCATTAACATCCAAGTATAATCAACAAGCAACCAATTACACCATCCCACTAGGGATAAAAGTAATAGGGCCACTTAGAGGCCACCATACACCCAAGTAAAACATGAATCAATCATCGAGGAGATCGTCACTCTATAGGAACTCCTCAAGACACAGGAGGGTCATATAAACCCTAAATAACATACACTCATCAAATATTGTGCTAGATTAAATGAGGAAACACAACCACTGTCGCCAAAAGAATCCACACACAAAGCCACACAAAGGCCAACAAGCTCTCACGATAAGGAGCAACGAACCAACAACCAATCCTTATCCCACTCAAGGGATCTCGCACAAGGGTATCTATACATCTCTAAGAGTCACAAACAAACTAGGAGGCATTCCTCCTCCACCACAAGATACTTGCTTCAATTCATCTTGAACTCTCGAAAATGCCACACAAGGCATCCACACAATAACCTAATGATTATTTCACAACACAACACTTGCACATTTATGTGCCAACAACAATAACTTCATGGGTAACGATGTAACTAGAGATCCTAGTGTTGCAACATGGGCTCTAGTACTAGATATAACTCCCTACCAAGGAACCCTAGATGATAAAAGAAAACTATACCAAAAATGCATGGAATTGTTTTTTAAGTAATAAACTATCATCATGCACTGCATATACAAGTATAACACTCAACCTTTAGATATGGTTAACTAATCGTTAACCAACTATACACATGTAGAAGTCTAAACTCTTGGAACTCCATCTGAGATAACTCAAATCACCTTTAAGGGTTACCTGGTGTTTCTACCTTAGCAACACATCCAAGACTATATCAATATCTCATGACCCACTAGGAGATGACTAAATCAACTTCCAACACTAACCATCATATCTATGTTCATTTTAAAACACCAATTGAAATTTTCATATGATAACATCATGATACATCAAGAATAGAGAAGCATGAGAGATCATACTTCATTCTCGATTCCATCACCAGTGCACGTAAAGTAATACCAATACATATCCAATATCGGTTATTATATACATCTCAAATAGGAGTGCAAGATAATAAAAAAATACTCTGATCCCCAATGCTGGTTAGAAACGCCACCCGACCATGTGGTACCCTCAGGTCCACCCCACCGTGCTCATGAATATAGTCATAATCTAGATAGTCATACAAGTATACAAGGGAGAGCAATGGGCTTACACAAGAGCCAAGCACAAAGAAAATACTCAACATGAACATAACACCCAATCAAGAGTCATAAAGCCACAAGAAGATGAAAATGCCAACAATGCATCACTCACATCAACGAGCAACAATCAATTAAAAGTGAGTGTTCGAGCAACAATAAGTAAAATACCAAAGGAACAAGGAAACATCCTCAGTTAACAACAATAAGGGAAAAAAGAAACCCACAAGAGCAACACCAAATTTTCCATACAACATATATCACAATGAGATAACCAAATATCAAGCAACTATAAATCGATAGGGTACTACTCAACTATCAAGACCTAGACACTAGAGTGCTAGTGTAGGCAGTGCCATCATGTGTGCTCATGAGGATGCACCACATGGAACCAAACATTCTCTCATATGGATGAGAATGACAATCATGCAAATACAATCACTACATGTGTGAGTATGTCTCTCTGGACAAGTCCCAATCACTCCATGTGTGAGCATACGTTCCCAATTCATCCTTAGCCTTGTAGTAGAGCTCAAGGCATGCTTGGGGAACCAATTATATTATTAATATTTAATTCATTCCCAAGTTTATTATTATGTTATCATTGGATTTCAAAACTACCTAATCTAATTGCCAAGCATACCACTTGTAGGCCAAGGACATGATCGGGAGCCATTCCCTATACCCAATTTAGTAACTAGACCTAGGAACATCCCATTCAATTGAATGAGGCATCCAAAATAAAATACAATGCAATGATTCACTTTCCATATGTTTAATAACATCAAATATCTCTTACACACAATGTCATTTCATCCATATGCAAGGCATACTCAATTGGTCATGCTACAAGAGAATGGATCCACTTGATCCCACAATAAAATACAATCATATAAAATTATACAAGGCAACTATTTAAATATTCTCATAATTAATCAAACACTCATGACAATTTATCATATTAAGAGATCAATTTATTACACCCAAAAAGGCAAGGGTCAAGCAACATCAATAACCTCTTCGCAATCAACATGCTATTAAACCACAAGCATGAGGCTTATGCATGAATGATAACAATACATAGATATACATACTAATCATCATAATAACATCACAAGAGATCATATACTCAATGTATAACAATCTCATAACTCAAGGAGTAATCTAAGGGTCTCCAAATCATGAATTCGATCCTAGATTGATACCAAATCAAGAATACAAGTACAATTATTCATGCCACAACATAAAGTCATACAAAAAACACCAAAATACACTCTCATCAAGGTCAATTGGGCATCAAAAATCAATCATGCAGGTCAAACAAATCAAAAGAACCACTCTTTGCATCAAATCCACACCACGATGCATCAAAAGCACACCAAAATACATCAGACGTCAAATATGAAATATGATTGCAAGTACACCATTTTTTCTATTAGATATGCATCATTTCTAATTAGATGTGTACCTTTGGGTATCAGTTGTGCCAAACTGTTTTGACAGACTCAAAAGGGATCAAAATCAAACTTGGTCAAAATTTCAAGGCATGGGAGGCAAAAATTGAAGAACCAATTGGATCTTGGCCACTTAAAAACATATAGATGAAATCAAAAAATAATTACACACATCCCATACAAATTTGGGCATCGTTTCACAAAAAGAAAACCCCACAATTCATGATTGGATCAACCATTCCATAAGCACATTCAAATGACTAGTTTTCAAATGAAAGAATCTTCTAAATGATCCTACAACCATTCCAAACACTAAGAATCAATTACATTGACCAACCATTGAGAAGAAATGAGAGTTCCTACCTCAAGTTGGAGAAAACTTCAAACTGATAATGCACAATAAACACATAGAGGAAGAAGAAGATCTCTAGATAGTCAGTAGGATTCATCCACATGATTCAAATAGGATGCTATCCACAAAATTATTCCAATTCAATCTTTCCCAATAAACAATTCCCAAATCACAAGTGTAGGGTTTTGAGAGCAAAACCAAGAAAATGAGACTATGTTCAAATATGGGCTCAAAGACAATATATAAACTCACTTTTTGAGTGAGAAATAAAATAATGATAATAATATCAAATTAAATCAAAATGCTAATTAACCTTCCAAAATGCCCCCAAAATATATAAATCACTCAAATAACTTTAATTCTAATTTACATATCTGACATAATGCACATTACAAATTTAATTTACTTTAATGATATAAAATTACCAGTGATGCATGTGATAAATGATGGCATATCTCAATTTATTGAATATGCATAATAGGTCGACTTCACATGATGACTGGGTTTCCAAAGGCTACCAACTATGGTAGTTGGGGCTCAAAATAATAAAATAATTAAAATAATCAAAATAATCAAAATAATCAAAATAGTAAAATCTAGGAAATTTCCCTAATCAACTAGCACAAGTTTTGGCTTAGGTATTTGGCTAGTGTGTTATCTCTTGTTAAACACCATTGGGGATGTGATTACACTCGGTCCTATAGAGCCAAGTGGAGTCTATGCCCTATACCTATAGTCACTGAAACATTGACATGTCACGAGGTTTTCACTGACTAGGCAATATTATATCACGTGCATTCATATTGGGGGGTTCAATATCCCAAAAATAAGGGTACAATATATTGCCTATCGGTGAAATGGGGGGATTTTTAATTCGGGCTAAGAAAAAATGCAATATTTGGTGAAAATAGGGGGGCTTTTAATTTAGGTTGTGTATTGGGAGGGGGTGACAAAAAAGGAGTTTAGGGCAATATTTTTTGAAAATAGGGGAATTCTTTAGTATGCCATGAATGCATGTGATATAACTCAAGTTCACTAAGTGAAGCCCCCGTGTGACATGTCAATTGTACCTACTCATTCCTATATAAATAATCAAATAACTTGAAACATTGAAGGGGATTTTAACATCGTATGTATTCGCATATAATTGAATCATATGATATAATCCCTTTCACATCAAATTACCAATTAAACTTCTTAATAATAATTTCATCTAATTTTTTACATAGATAACATCACCACTATTATTTCTTTATAACATTGATCATATAACTAATTTCCTTGAATGAGGTCAACATCGTAACATTGTTAGTAACAACAGAAGTGTGGTGGGCCCATAACCCACAAGTCCCATGATCGAAACCTAGCTCTGATACCAAATGTAAATACTCAAATTTCATAAACTACAAAAAATCATAAATTCTCATAAAAAATTCCTCGAAATACACGATAGAAGTTTTTTTTTCAGAAAAAAAATTCATCAAAGTTTATAATTCACATTTTTTCCTTACTCAAGACATAGTACAACATGAGACCAAGCAGGCCGAGATAAAAAAACACGTGACTAAGAGGTCGAGAACATATATAGATGGCCAATGGTTGAATTACAATTACAAGAATAATAATCATAAGATACAAATAAATTGTCTCTAGTTATTGCAGATTACTCTCCATCTGCTCTTGTGAGACGAACATGTGGCCCAGGTGCATTAACTGCTCAACCACGAAGCAACTACTTCCTCGCTGCACTATGAACTCCCAACCCTTGCATGAATTTATTAGCAAACTAGAACCGACAAGTTATTGGCATTCTACACTCTCATGAGAATAGTTGATGTTGTCATTGATGGCAACCAACTGGCAATCACCTGGCAACCCACCAACAGTTACCGACACCGGCAATGGACTTCTACATACACCGACAGGTACTTCACCAACAACGACAATAATGCATACCGACACTCAAGCCCGCATGGAATAAACTTTTGTTTATTGTTTTATAATGTAATTATCTCTTTTATAAGACAACATGGCATATTGTAAAAGACTCATATATATATATATATATATATATATATATATATATATATATATATATATATCAGATCTTATAGGTCATTTTGACATATGAGGATATGATGAGAGTGAGAGAATATAGATAATATTTTGTATAAGGTGATATATATATATATATATATATATATATGTATGTATATATATATATATATATATATGTATGTATATATATATATATATATGTATGTATATATATACATATATGTATATATTAAGGTGATATAGTTGACAGCGAAGGTTTTGGTTATAGATTGAGCTTAAACCAGTACTGAACCTGACATAGTTGATGTTGATCTGAAGTAGTACATTGTATTAAATTTTGTTAATCCATTTTGTAAGTCAGTGAGACTTCCATTTTCTAGTTGAGCAGTGAGCTCTAGGCTGCTAGCCTTCCCGCATGTGCAGGCCCCTCATTGTAAGTAATATTTATTCATTGGCCAATGAGCGAATATTGTGGGTCACAAATCCCACCGAGGTTTTTCCCACACCGGGTTTCCTCGTTAATATCTTGTGTTATGGTGTGTTCTCTATGTTGTCTCTGTTATTCTTATTTGCTGCATTATTCTTATTTACCGGTACATTGTTTTGGGATACAAAGTTCTTAATAAGTTTAAATGTTCTCCTAACCGGTTAGATACCAATTCACTCCCCCCCCCCCTCCCCCTCCCCCCTCTCAGTGTCTTTGGGACTGTCATTAATTCTAACAATTGGTATCAGATCTTGGTCTTCTATTTTCAAAAGCCTAACAGCTTGAGGAAGATTCTGACACTGGTACAGATGGAGAACTTAAGAAAACAATTGGAAGGAGCTCTTGTAGATTATGATGCAGAGAAATTGAAGAATATCAAACTTGAAGATGATCTAAGGACTGCACAGGAATTCATTAAAGGACTTAGGAGAATTTTGCTATAGCCCAAAATAAAAGGAAAGAACTTCATGAGAAGATGCAGAAAGATGATGATGAAAAAGAAACTCTTAGAGAACTTGCAAACAAGTTGAGACAGGAAAACAGTAATATGAAGAATGAAATGCAAGATATGACTATGAGGTTATGTAAAGATATTGAAGATAGGAAAAAGAATGAAGAAGACCTGACTAGGAGACTTAATGATGCTGGAAATGAAAATCTAAGACTTAGTCATGAAAATGATATGCTGAAGATAGATCTGATTCACATGCAACATGATAAAACTGAGATTATGAGACAAAAGGGAATTCTGGAAAATGAGTTGGCTACTGCAAATAAACACAAAGACAAATTCAAGAAAAGTTTAGAGGAGCTTGAGGACATGCTGAAAAGTCAGAAACCTAATGGAGATACTAATGGACTTGGATTTGAAGTTGGAGAAAGTTCCGGTACTGCAAACAATCTAGATCAGAACAAACCGGTAAGACAACCTAATGCTTATAAGTTTAATGGCAAATGTTTTAATTGCAACAAATATGGTCATAGAGAAAATCAGTGTAGATTTAGAAACAATCAGAATATTAATGCACCCACCGGTCAATGTTCCAAATGCAACAAAGTTGGTCATAATTCAAAAAATTGCAGAATGAATGTGAAATACTATGTTTGTGGAAGGTATGGACATTTATCTAATCAATGCAGAACACAAACCAGCGTAGGATATGGAAAGGCTATTCAAAGGAATAATGTGACTTGTTATGCTTGTAACAAAATTGGACATATTGCTAAATTTTGTAGAAGCAAGACTTCACCGGCAAACAATAAAGGATCCAATTTGAAAGGCAAAGAAAAGATAGCTGAGGTAAAGCAAGAATTTTCAAAACAATGGATTAGGAAGAGAGATTAGATAGTTGATGAAATTGTCTCTATATCGGTAGAACAGAGTAATCCTCCACCGGTAGGAGATTCTTCATCCAACTAAAAAGTAACCCTTTGGGGTATTGCAACAAGTTGAAAATCATGCAGATTACCCTCGGTTGATGGTGAGAAGATAGATTTCTTCCTTATCGGTAGATGTGTTAAGTTTTCACTTAATCGACAAGCATTTAATGCGGTTGGTGGAAGAAATGTTATTATAAATTAGTTGATTTCCCTCATTTTCGACTCACCGAGCATTCAAATTAGTAGAGAGCGCGAAAATTGAGCAAAGGTATTCAAGGCGAAGGTGCGAAGTGATTTCTTCGGGCATTCAAAATATTTTCAAGCAATAAAAGGTATTTTTCAAGGGCTTCTTCTTCTTCTCCCGAGTTTATTTTGAACCCTACCATTGTGGAAAATGTGAAACGCCCTAGGCCCGTATTTAAGATAATTCCCGAAATTGCTAAACAAGATGACTCTATAGGGGCATTTTCAAAAATTCCTAAAGGTGTAGCATTTCCAAAAGACCCTAGAACTTATATACTTTGCAATATAGAAGAACTAGGTTCTGAAGAATTGATGAAAATGTTTGCTAAGGTAATTTGTGATGAAATGGTGTTGTTAAACCCGAACACCAAATTATAGAAACTCTAGGTTTTGTGGAGATACTGAACATCCCTCAATTTCCAGAGGAAGTAGTAAGAATTGTATTGAGTAGAGCACATGGAGAATTCTTATGGTTGGATTCTGTCTGCAAAATAATCCGGCAAGCAATTAGGGCAGTAATTGGTTTACCCTCAACCGACAATAGACCTGATAAGACTAAGAAGATTCCTAACAACAAAGTGATGAGCCTACCCGGAGCAACATCTGATAATAGATCACTAAGAGTGAATGATATTAAGGACATCAATGTGAGATTTGTAAGTATGGTGTTAGGGTACAAGACTACACATGCTAATAGGCTAAATTCAGTTTCTAGTCTTTGTATAAACAGTGCTTATGAGATGGTTAACAACAATACAATGATAGATGTGTGTGAATGGCTAAAAGATGAACTCATTGACAATTTAAAAAAGATTAAAGGAGATCATAAATGGACATTCCGCTTTGGAAATCTTTTGGTATGCTTGATGTTGTATTTCACTAAGGAGATCCCTGGTACAGGACTTAAAGACTTTGGATATGATATACCGGTAGGAAAACAATTACAAGAAGCTTTTACTGACATGGGAACTACTAGAGACAACAACATAAGTGAATACTTCAAAACTTTCCAAGCTAAAATGAGAACTAGAGAAAGGCTACCGTAGAGTGTAGTGGACAAATATAACAAAGAAATTTGTTTTGTTATTAAAAGAGATGAGACATGGAAGGAGGTTGTACTCCCTAGGACTATTTGGGTGACTGAAATGGGATATGAAGTAGATCTTACCATTTTGGAGACATATGCTAAAGCTTTATTGGAAGCACCAAGAGAACCATCAGAAAAAGTCTTTGGTAGTGCTGAGACTATTGAAGGAGATGTAAATTTGTTGAAGAAAAGGAAGAAAAGAGAAAAATTCATTAGAGATGCTTCTAAGAAAGTTAAGGAAATCAAGGAAAATGTAATAAACATTATGGCATATCGGCTAGTGAGCTTGAAGGACTTCAACCAGAGGCACATATTTCACTGATTGACACATCTTCTGGAACCGACAGTGAGAAACTAGCAGAGTTTAAAAGAGTTGAAAGGAGGAAGAGAAAACCTTCACTGGTACCCTCTCCTTCACCTAAGAGAGCAAGGACTCCAAGAAAGAAACAACAGGCAGTAAGGGGACCACCCAAGAAACTCACACCAAAGAAGAAACAACAACCTGTTACCCCTTCTTTGAATGATTTACTGAATGAGATAACCGATGATGGAAATTTGGCTAATGTACACAAACTGTATAACACATTTAATGATTCTGACAAGGAAAGCATTGAGAACAGTATAATTTTACATTTGGACATATATAAAAGGGTTTTAATTGAAGTTGTGGATGACTTACCTAATGAGCTGTATAGAAGATTGGAAGCAAAAAGGATAGCAGTGATGGAATTAGACAAGAAACTGAAAGTTGAAAAACTTCTAGCTGTACATCCTGTAAATTCAAAAGAGGAAATTGATGAATTGATTTCTCAGGCTAACCGATCCATTTTTGCCAGTGGCCACCGATAAGTAAGTTTAATGGCAGGTTTTGAAGAAAAATTAGAGAAACTTAAGAAAGAAAAGGCAAGGATAAGGTATAATGCCCAAGAACTTAAAAATAAACTTGGTCCCAAGTTGGACAATCTTATTTCTTAGAGAATAGAAATATCTAAGGCATTACTTCAAGGAGAGCGATCCCCAGAAGATCACATGCATTATCTCACTAGCACGATCCAATGGACTGAGGCAACCTTGAATGACAACAAAAGGTTTATGCACAGTCTAAATCTAGTTTTGGCAGATATCTTTCAGATTGTAACCAACTGATTACAGACCTTGAGGTGAAATTTTTGCACTCGTTTGACTATTTTTGGCAACCTTTGTCATTGATGTCAAAGGGGGAGTAGTGGAGAGAAAAATTCTTATTCGGAGGAGATCATTTGCTCAGGGGGAGCACATCTTTTTGGAAACTTTTTGGACTTCAGTTTTTGGAACAACTTTTGGATTTTTCTTATGAGTGTTGCCATCAATGCCAAAGGGAGAGATTGTAGGCATTCTACACTCTTATGAGAATAGTTGATGTTGTCATCGATGGCAACCAACTGGCAATCACCTGGCAACCCACCGGCAGTTACCGACACCGGCAATGGACTTCTACATACACCGGCAGGCACTTCACCGACAGCAGCAATAATGCATACTGACACTCAAGCCGACATGGAATAAACTTTTGTTTATTGTTTTATAATGTAATTATCTCTTGTATAAGCCGACATGGCATATTATAAAAGATTCACATATATGTATGAGATCTTATAGGTCATTTTGACATATGAGGATATGATGAGAGTGAGAGAATATAGATAATATTTTGTATAAGGTGACATAGTTGACAGCGAAGGTTTTGGTTATAGACTGAGCTTAAACCAATACTGAACCTGGCATAGTTGATGCTGATCTGAAGCAGTACATTGTATTGGATTTTGTTAATCCATTTTGTAAGTTAGTGAGACTTCCATTTTGTAGTTGAGCAGTGAGCTTTAGGCTGCTAGCCTTCCTGCATGTGCAGACCCCTCATTGTGAGTAATATTTATTCATTAGCCAGTGAGTGAATGTTGTGGGTCACAAATCCCACCGAAGTTTTTCCCACACCGGGTTTCCTTGTTAATATCTTGTGTTATGGTGTGTTCTCTATGTTGTCTCTGTTATTCTTATTTGCTGCATTAATTCTTATTTACCGGTACATTGTTTTGGGATACAAAGTTATTAATAAGTTTAAATATTCTCCTAACCGGTTAGACACTGATTCACCCCCCCCCTCTCAGTGTCTTTGGGACTGTCATTGATTCTAACACAAGTGTGATGGGATCCTGGTACAACATGAATATATCTAACATACTTATCACCTATGACTATGTAGTCCTATATTCATGATATGGTAGGGGGCAAGAAAGAAATCAATAACATATATATTGATTTTAATTACTTTGGCCAAATATTTATACTGACTATCAGTAGGTAAATTAGGTGTCAAGATTGATTCTCCCCTATTTCCCCATATTTGGCACCCGCCCATTTTAGCTCATAATTTTATTAGACACAAAGAAAAGAATAATCGTATATGTTTCTTATTTATAAATTTTCCATTTAAAACCTAAATTTAAATAAAACTAATACTACAATAATTGTAAACTAAGATAAGATTTACATATTTATTAATATATAAAAAAAATCCCTATCTTAATGCATTTTTTTATATTTTATCTAAGAAAATCATCCTTTGGCGTATCTAATCCTTTATCCAATAATAGACTTAATAAAGTTTTATTTAAAACACAATTACAATAAATTATTCTACACTTGTTGAAAAAGGTAAAAATTATAAAATAGTCATAAGACATCTAGTGGCTCTAAATAAATGCTACTACCGCTATGGCAAATGCTTACTTTTTTAAAATGTCTAGCAGCAATTATTTATGAACAGTGCTACAACCTATTGGCCAAGATTTGATCCCTTGACTTGTGCTTTCATAGTCCAAAACTTTAACTATTTGTCCAACTTTCTACACTATTTATGAGTGAATTAAAAATAAAAATTAAATACAGACATCATTTAATTAACATTAAAAAAAAAAACCTTCCTATTAATAGAGACATATTTATGATATTTTTGTATACATACAAACATAATAAGGAAGCTTAAAGGTTTATTAGTACTTGCCGTTAGGCAATACTATTGTAATGAAAATTCATTTGTTGTTCATTTGTTGGGCTTATATGGTTATTAAAAAAAATTATTTAGACCAATGAAAAACAATTATTTTTCTTTCTTTAAATTTACATTTGTTAACATTATAATTTACAAAAAATATTTTTGTTGCAAACGATTGGCTAATATCATTTTGCCTCTTATAGGTGAGTTTCTCGGAACAACGCATAATCTCAGGTTTTTCGGAATCACCAAGCATTTTAAAATTATTTACCTTTAGTTCTTTTAAGTTAACCTATGAACAAGATAAAATATATATATATATATATATATATATATATATATATATATATATATATATATATATATATATATTAAAAATATGTATTATATTTAAAATGTTCTTTAATTTATAATCAAAATAAACTAAATTTCACAAAAAGATAAATATTCATATTAATTTAATCATAAAACCAAAAAAATAAAAATGAGGATAATGAAACTAAATCATTGTGGAAAAATCTAAGCAACATAAAAAAATTGATCTAAAATATTCATTGCATTATAATATAATAATATAAATTATGAGTTTATTCACATATAATATAAGTTATAAACATTTAAATGACATTTTTTGATTTATTAATTTATTAAAAAAAAATTAAATCAATTTTTTTTTTTAAAATTTCCAAACAAATCAATTATTCAAAGGTTTATTTTTACAACTTAAAAATAAAATAAAAATAATATATTATTTTAATAATATAAATTATTAATAATAATCAAAAGCTTATATGTTAAATAAGGGAAAAGTCATCCTTTTCATTTTAAATAAGGGAGGTTTTTTTAATATGTTATTTCTTTTTTAATAAATGATTGGCTAATATTAGTTACAATAAATAAATATTTCTAATAATTATAACAAATATTATTATTAAACAAATAATGTTCGTGACAACCATTTAGGCGGGAATATAAAAAATAATCTATTTGAATCCTGTAATTTTTGATATTCCAGTAGTCCATCAATTGAAGCTGCTTCCAAAGGATTCCCCATAAAACAAAAATTTATAATATAAAAATTGTCAATTAAAACATATCACAATGAGGGCAACCAGATATTTCTAAATTAAGTAATTGAAAACAATCTCTTTTTAATGAAGAGATCATATGCTAAAATCAAATTAAAGTAAACAACCATTTGACATAGAATTACATCAACAAAGAAGATGTGAAACAAGTAAACAGCTAAATTAAGTAATGACCTTTTTAATTATTAGTATATTTGAATATATAAAAATTATAGTATATTATATATCAATGGTCTTGTGACACAAGTTTATAGTTTAATTTTTTTCATTATATTGTATTTATTATTAAATGATATAATCAAAATTAAAACCTCTTATCTAATTTTTTAAAATAAAATGAATAGGATTTACATGTTAGTCTTTAGAATATTAATAAATATTTTCAAGAAAATAATTGATCTCTTTAAGTAGATAATTGTTTTTAAAATAAAATAAATAGAATGGAGAATTTAATTTTTAGAATCATTTAAACAATAATATTGAATTAATGAATTTAATAATAAATTAAACAAATAATATTAATATTTAGTAATAAATATAAATTTATATATAAAATATTTATCAAATATTGATAAGATCTCAATTGCAAAAATATTTATATCATTTTATAAAATAAATTGAATAATATTTTTTATTATTAAATATTATTTACTTACAAATAAATTATTTACTTAAAAATATTAAAAATCATCTACTCTCACAAAATAAAAAATAAACTTACCCAAATCATTTCCCATAACAATTGTGATATTACAAAACGAAATCATTGTTTACCTATTTTCCTAGCCACTATGTGGCACTTGTTACTCTTGTACCTTTATGAAGTATGTGCTTGTCCGTATGCCCGTCTCCCGTCCGTTCCAACTAAGTTTGGCTGCCTGCCATGCCGCTGTTATTTGGAAGCTATTGGCCCCGCCAAAAGACTGGCGACCCAACGGGGTCCATTTTGAAAAATTTATTTATACTTTTTGATGAATTTATTTAATATTTTAAATTATTTATTTATATTTTATATAATAAATTTTAATTATATTTTAAGTAGATTTTTAATATATACTATTTTATATTATTTTTTAATATGTTTTTAAAATCTACTTTATTTAATATTTATTTTATTTGTTAATATATTTTATTTATATAATGTTTTTTTTATTTTTTAAAATATTTTAAATTTTAATTATACTTTTAGTAAATTTTTAATATATTTAATTCTATTATATTTTTTATTTCTTAATATATTTTATTTAAATTATTTCTTTTATTTTTTAAATATATATTAATTATATAATTTTTTAACTTTTTTAATATCTAATTGGAAATGCTAATGTAAGCATTAAGGTAATCATTAGCCTTCTAACATAGCAAAAAGAAATCGTAACAATCTATATAAAATTCTAACATCAATAATAATTTTATCCCTATCCCTAACTCAAATTCTAACCCTAACTCCTCCCCTCACAATAATTATTACCCCAACCTTATCTTTAATTATATACCTAACCCTAACCCTAATTTTAAAACTAATATTATTATTATATTTTTATAATAATAATGTTATATTTTTTTAAATTGAAAATATACAAAAGAATTGCAAAATAATGTTATACTTATTATAAGTATAAAATGTTATACTTATTAAAGATTATTTTAATTCAAAGTGAATAAAGTTTCACTTATCAAATTTATTGGAAGTGAATAAATTTTATAATTGAATAAACTTTATAAGTGAAAGTTTATTCACTTTTGAATTTTTTAATTATAACTAAAACTTTATCTCTAACTAACCAGACCATAACTCTCACAAATAAACTTTACAATTTTTTAGAATGGTAATTAATAAAATTTTGTTAGTTATTAAAATTAGATTCTTTTAAAATGGTAAATATTTTTTAATTAATTTAGTTTAAAATTATTATATTGTAGAATTTTATTATTGGGGATAATTTTGTTTCTAAAGTGATTGGACCTTAGGAAAAATAGTTACTAGCGTGGTTTTATGTTTTCCACCTAATTTTTTAATCCATTTACAAAGCTTCCAATGTATATAGTGACATGATAACTCAATCAACATATTATATTATGGATAAAATTTTCAAACATTATTATTTATATTCTACTAACACTCATTTTCAATAATTAGAAATAAATATTTTCAACCATGAGAATATTTTAACTAAAATTTGGTAATATTCATTTTCAAATATTAAAAAGGAATTTAAATTCAATTTCACTGCTTAAATTAAAATTTGATAACAATAACTTCTCTCCTCTCCCCCTCTCCTCTCTCTCTACCTATCTCTCTTTGGCTCTAATTGAGTCCCTTTCTCTATTTTGTATACCCCTATCTCTCTCTCTACCTATCTCTCTTTGGCTCTAATTGAGTCCCTTTCTCTATTTTGTATACCCCTATCTCTGTATCATTCTATTATAGTGCCACATGTAGCTTTATTTCTCCATCTATATGTAGTTATCTCTTCCTCTTTATCTCTATCCATTACTCTCATTCTTCTAATGGCAGGAACTTGACGCTTTGCGTCCTTGTTGAAATATGTAATTTCAAAGGGAGAAAAATACAAAATGGATTGGAAATGCAACAAAGAGAAGCTTACGGTAAAGAAAAAATCAGTGATCTATATACCAAAGTGTTGCAAGGGAGCAATCAAATTCATCATTGAGTCATTCTATACATGTATGAATGCATGAAGATGGTGAACCAAGAAAAAAATGAATACCCGCCAAGCTTACCAATACATTATAACATATTTCAAGCTTCAGTACCAAGAAAAACAACATCCATTGCCATTTAACTCAGACTTCAACCATCTCGTTCAAAACACAAAAGTTGTCTTGCACAAGAACCTCCATTCCGTAATAATGAAGAAGGTTTATAATTTCAAAGCACTACAGAAAACAAAGTTGTCAATGTTGTAAATAATTGAAGATCTTGTAGGTTTAGATAAAGATGATGTATGTTTAGATGCATCTATTGTAGATAAAAAAATTATTCAATTATTTTTGTGAAATATATTTTTTTATATAGGTAAATAGCTGCAGAGGGGCATCACCCATTATATTAATATGAAAGATTTTTACATATATATGTTTTCTGGACTAGAACTAACTTCCATAATCTAATACTATATACCCCTACTATCTCCAAAATGGGTCGAGTACCTATGCATTACATCCGATAGACCCCAAAATTTGCCTAGGAAAACAATCCTGCCATCTAAAAACATCCTAACCACCCTATGTAGCAGAAAAACCAACTGAACATAGCCAAACATAATACAAAATTCAAGGTTGTTGCCTTACAAATATACAAGGAAACAAAAAACAAACTAGAGCCTATGGCTCAAGTAGACCCAACATCTGCCTCCTCGAGGTTGATGGCCTCTAGGTCACTATCCTCCTCCTTCTGCAAGTTCTTCTCAAGAGCTTTAGCTTTCTGAATCATGACCGCTCTTAGAACCATCAGACACTCCATTCCACAGTTTGCATGGGCTTTAGAGTCCACCATCTCTTCCGGGGGTCGATCATCGTCTGGGTTCCACTCCTCACCACAAACAAACTCCCAATCATTTTCCGGGTCTTTTTCACCGCTTTCCTGAATTCCAAAATCCTGCCTGCCACTCAAACCCTCCACCAACACATACTATCTCTTCCATGGCTTGCTAAATCCAGGCAGAATGTTAATAGCCTTTAATAAGGAGGAAATATTGCGATCCTTCACATCCCATTCAACGACCAGGCTCTCATGATCAAGGGCTTGTACCACCACAAATTTATTAACCTCCACACCTGCTCCGAGAGACATATAATAATTTTGCGGTAGTGGGGTGCGTAAATTGGTATCAACATTATCCAAGAAAGTGTTAATTTTGCCAAGGAAGCAATGTCTGAATATCATTTGAGTCATCTTCTTGATCTCTACTTGCTCACCCCCATATAAATCAACATGGCAACAAACATGGCCGGGATGTCTGAGTTTACTCGATAACAGTGATAAGCTCTAAGAAAATCCCCACCCAAAATCCTTTTCACGACATGCAGAATGAGGGGATGCTTCGTGGCCATAACTGCTAACAACCGCTTGTTAGAGATTTCTCCCAAAAAAACCATCTATCGTTTGGTGGACTCCAACATAATCGATGTATCCATCCCTAGCTATTCTACAACACAAACCCCAACCACTCCAAGCTAGCTTAGCAACGCAAGGCAGTATGAAAATATAGAAGCGGAAGGCCTACAAATAGACTCATCCATATTCTCTCATGATCGCCGAAAAGGAGTGAGAAGTCAAATCACCCCTATCATTAATGATCTTTCATGCCACCCAACTTACGAGTCGTTCCAATTATAGTGACAATGAACTAGGAAATCTGGTTCATACAAGACATGTCAAATCATATCTACCTGGAGTGTAAAGAACAAAGTTCAATAATCCAATTGTTCGAGAAAAATGAGGGAGGTGTGACACAAGGGAATGAAAAAGGATGCCCAACTGAATTCATGATGTGATTATAGTACAACAAAATTATGAATCTATAGACAATGTTGTCGCTTTTGCCAAACTATCCACCACCGTATTGCCTTCCCGATACATGTGGCTGATGCGAAAATCATCCAATCCGTCCAACAAGGATTTGATTGGATGAAGCTATTGATTAAGGATCCACCTTGGAGTCTCATTCTTCCTGATTGTATTTACCACATTTAATGAGTCGCCCTCCAAGTAGATTCTCTGGGCCCCCCCAATGACACCCGCCCGAAGGCCATGTAATGCAGCCCGAAATTCCACCACATTGTTTGTAGCCAGCCTAATGTGCTCTGAAACTTCGTCCAGTGAGTTGCCAAATTCATCTCAGATAACACATCCAATGCCACTAGGGCTCGGGTTGCCCAAAGAAGCCCCATCAAAATTTATCTCGACCCAGCCAGGTAGAAGGGCACTCCACTGAATCAGGGGCCTGGATTGGACGGGAGATTGCTGCAGTTACTTCCAAAGAGAGTGGGACCTGAGAGGTTTGGGAAGGTGAGCTTCAGTCTGCAATCCCATCCCATATATGAGTTCTTTTTCAATGTTTTTCGATTGGCAGCTTCATTAGTTAACTCAATCAATTGGGATTCAATCTTCTGGTAGATCGTTTTATCCTGAAAGATTCTTTGCTTATGCTCCTTCCATAATTCCCAAATCAGAAGGGATGTAAGGATCAGCCATAGGTCCCTAAATATTGCCTTAGATGACTTTTGTGGTCACAATCTAAACCAATCATCGATCCCTGTCGGGAATGGGTAGGAAAAATTCAGTTTTTGCATAAAATGCCACCAACACTTGTTCGAATACTCACATGACATCAGCAAGTGGTCTATCGAATCTGAATTCTTTCCACATAGAACACATCTACTAGGTCCCTGAACTCCAAATTTCATAAGCCTATCACTGGTTAGAATTTTCTTCTGTAATGCGAGCTAGGCAAAAACCCTAGCTTTCGACAAGCAATGCTTGTTCCACAATAGTTTCGACGAACATTCTTGGTTAATTCTAGCCACTTCTTTAAGCTTATAACCCAAATTGACCTTGTATTTCCCATCTTTGGATCCACACCATCAATTTATATCTTCATCCCTAGAGGGGATGATCATATGACTGCTCAGAATGCTGCTTAAGCTATCTTTTTGTTGTTGATCAACATCTAAATTATCAAAATACCGTCATACCCACTTTTTTACTCCATTTTGTTGAACTATCTCACCAAAATCACTGACCTTGCTTCCCCATATTCGAGTAGTCTCCTCCTTAATTTCATTTAAATTTGGGAGCGAACTCAATATCGCCCCGCCTCCCCATGAGTCATTCCAAAAGGATGCATTATGCACATTCCCAATTTCCCAAGTTACATGATTGCTGATGATATCTTTGCATTCCAGTATATAATTCCAAATTGATGATCCCTTGGGAGGGTTAATAGTCATGAGGATCCTTTTGGGTTCAACTGAATCCAGTATTTGTGTGCGAGGATCCTAATCCATTTCTGTTCACCCCCACTACATAGGGCCCAGACTAGTTTTGCACCCATGGCCAGGTTCATTATAGATAGTTAGTGAATGCTTGCACCCCCTAATTCCTTGGGTCGGCTGACTTTCTGCTAGGCAACCAATGGAAACTTGTTTTGTTGACCCACTTCGTTCCACATAAACTTTCTCATGATCTATATGAGCTCGCCTTCTACAGTCGTAGGGATTTTCAAGCATGCCATTGAGAATACAAGGATCACAGCCAATACTGATTTGATCATGGTGAGTCTCCCAGCCGAAGATAGCCACTCATCCTTCCAATTTTCTAGCTTAACCTTGCATTTTGTAATCAACTTGTCCTAAGAGATAATCTTATTTAGACCCACAAACAGAGGAGTGCCTAGAAACCTTCCTGGGAAATTGACAACTTTTAAGTTTAAAATCCTAGACAGGGCTCATTAGAGCCTAAGTTGTGTATTGATGTAGAAGACTTCTGATTTGTTCCAATTAATGCTCTGCCCTGATGCCTTGCAATACTCATCTAGGCAAGATTTAATGGTTCTTGCCTCACACCTGCTCGAGACACCAAAGAGAATGGTGTCATCTACAAATTGATGATGAGTAGTATGCTCAACTCCATTTGCCACATTCACCCCCAGCCAACACCCATCCTGATGCAATTAGCAAATTCTTCTTCCAAGGGGCTCTACCATAATGATAAATAGAAAAGGGAGATTGGGTCCCCTTGTCTTATCCCTCGGGTGGAGGGGAGAAAGCCATGAGTAGACCCATTAACTAAAACAGAAAACTTTGGATTAGATAAGAAACTCTTTATCCACTTAATCCAACAACTTCCAAATCCAAATCTCTCCAAAACCTCGAAGAGGAATTCCCTATCCACCGGGTCATATGCTTTTAGAATATCCAGCTTCAAAATCATGAAAGCATTCCTGGTTTTCCTGGTGAAGTGAAGTGTTTCATGGGTTATAATAATACCTTCCACAATCGATCTCCTAGGGGCAAACGCACTCTGCTCATCAGATACAATGAGATTGATAATCTGATTCAACCTGTTTGCAATAATCTTCGTTACTATTGTTGTCACGAGGATTTGCACCCAATTCAAGTGTGAAGAACCTGCAATCCCATGAAACATGGGACTACTCTCAGGCTGTGGGTATCCTATAGGGAGAGTAGACCTCCAGATTATGGGTTGGCTCCCCTTTTGATATCCTAAAACTAAAGACTTTTTCTAAGAGAAAAGGGATGGAAGGATGATTTGGAAATGAAAATACTGACTACTAGGTGATGCACCAAAATGAGTTTTCAGAATTTTACCACTGCTCTTTACACACAAAATGATCAAACTAATCAAGCGGAAACATACACAACTTAGAAAATCAGATGCACTTTGCAAAAATGATTTACAACTAGGCTTATAACACTAAGAACAACATTAGGAAGGAGTTGTGCAAGGCTTCACACCCTAACTTCTACTCTTTAGCTGATAAACACAAGAAATAACCTGCAAAGTATACAACTTTCTGCATAAAGGCAATAGAAATGAGACAGAAATCAAGGAGAAGATGAAACATCACATGATTACATTCATCATTCCAAAATACTTGCACAATAAAACAACTCTTTAGAAGGTAAAAGGACTTGATTTCATTAATCAAAAAGGTCTCTTACAATAGCCATACAAACTGAAAAATAATGAGTCACAATTCTTCTCTTGTAGCTTGAAAGAGCTTCAACAAGCTACAATGTCAATTGAGAGAAAGAAAGGAACTAGAGAGAATGAAGAGAAGAAGACTTATAGTCAAAAGTAGCTCCAAAACATTAAATTTTGAAATCTTGGTTGTCTTTGAATTGAAGACTCCTTTGGTTTGATGAGCTGACAACTTCTTGTGCTCCAAATCAGGTACTTGATTGGCTGAGAATTTGAAATCAACTTGCTTGGGCGGATGGCCTTGAAAATCCCCCAAAATCAGGGCTAAAACTGAGGTTTACTGGTTGTTAACTGCTTCCAAACTCCCCTTGACTGATACACAACCCTTGGGGGCCCTCAAATTAGGGATATGACTGTTGTTATGACCTCAAAAACCCCCTCAAATCATGGATTTTTTATTTGGCGGCCCTCCTTTGACTCGTTTTTGAAATTTGAACTTAAGCTTGTGTTAATAAATGGTTTGAATTTCAAAAATTGTCATCAAGATCCATGAAGTCAAGGTTATAACCTCTATTACATTTGCCTAACCTATATTTTGCCACTTGTCTTCTCACCAAGGGTAAGACTATTGTCTTTGTCTGATATTTCTTAGGCTCATTTTGCTATTGTTGTAGCTTCATTCAATGCTCTTCATAAAAGATCTACAATACATTCATATATGCTGCTACGAATTGACAGAGGTTGACTGTCCCTTCTTTACATCTTCACTGAGAAACTTTTATGTGGCTGTCCTCATGATATGATTGTGATTTTGCTGCTATGGGGCTAAGAATGACCTTGTAACTGCATTCTTCATGGCTGGGAGGGTCTATCTGCCACTGTGCTATGTCCTTTGTTGTTAGAACTGTGTCCTTTGATATCTTTGAGATCACTATTTTGAAACCCTAATTGAAGAACTCTATCACTAGGGGATATTTGTGTCTGTTTGCTCATTACTGCTCCTAATAATCTCTAGACTGCACTGTAACCAAGGGCTGCATCTTCTATTCATGTAAAACTCTGTGATTGTCATTGGATTGACAGTACCATACTATTCTTTTATCATTTGGCAATCTTCAGGGGCCCGTCTCTTACTGTATATTGTCTACTTGAAGGTTTTGAATAAAAAATGCTACACTCTCTCTTCAATGGGCTTACGTTCTTGACAGTGACTGTCACAAATTTTAGAATTTCTGCTGCCACTGTTCTTAGAGATGCCTTGAGATGTCAATGAGAATCTCATGACTATACCTTTGTGTCTTATGTCTTTCCTCTTTGCTTAGGCACTCATCCTTTTGATATAGGTCTTCACTTCCTATCCTATACACTGTCTCGTTGCATACACCCTCTCCATGACATTTAGAAGTGTGATCATTGATCATTGTCATTGATGGTTACTCATGGCTTTCATAGTTCCCCTTGCAATGATGATATCCTTCATACCTTAAAGATCTACTATCTTGACTAGTAGAAGGGACTGTGCACTTTATATTTGTACCTTCCTCTAACATGACTGCCATAATGCCATTTATATTGGCAGAGAGCGGCTACTACTTCATACTTTGGATTGTTAACACTGTGAATATGTTTCTAAGTTGACTGGTAATCAAACTTCTGTCTCAATCAGCCATTGCTTTGTCAAAAGGAACCTTGATCTTTGAGACTCTTTGATAGGGAGCTCAAGGTATCACTAGGGATGCCCTTTTGATTGTGTATGCTTTGAATCATGGCCGTGAATTTGAAAGTGTTGCTCTCAATCAGTGTGATTATTTTCTATTGAAATGCCCAAACATTGAGAACCCCTGAGGTTGCCGCTATTTATCCCTGTCTTGGACACCATTCTTTGTCATGAACTCTTTATCTTGACTACTACAAACTGTCGAGGTATACAACAAAGTTTTGACCATTATCATGCTTTGTGATTCTTCATTCATGCTTCCTGTGACTGTGTGTTGGCATTGATGGCTTCTATTTCCCTTGTCAATTCTCCTCTTGGATGTGTCTACCATTGACTGTCACAGGGCTGTCTCTATGAGTGATCTCTATATTGGCTGTATCTTGAAGACTTTTTGAAAATATGGTATCTCACCTTGTGTCTGAAAAAGGAATCTTCTCCTTTTGCTTCTTTGTTGACAGCTCCAAAGAAGGTGATGTTGTTTATAACCTTTCATGTTATGTAATAGGCTTTGAACTACCACAGATTTTAAACTCCTGTCACATACCCTTGGCTGCTATTATTCTTAAAACTTTGTACCTTGCTTCTTTTGACTCTTTCTCAGACATTAGGGTTGTGACAAATCATATTCAATATGTTTGTTTCCATACCACTATGAGAAACTAATCATCATTGATAAGACTGCCTTGGTTAATGGATACTCTATGACTGTCTATGTCTTATCAGTGCATGAAGATTCACTTTTTCTTGTTACAAATCTTTATCTGTCTGTTGCTTTTGATATAGATTTTGAATCGAGTCATTGGATTGAGACTGTTGTAGTTGCCCTATATCCACGATTTTGATGGATTGTGATCTCTACAATGCTAGTTGTCCTAGACCCTTTGGACTGCACTTTGAACTTCTAAGATCATGGCTATCTTGATGAACATGAAAGATTGGCTTATCATGAGATGATTTGCTTTTTTGACCATGGAGTCACTATCCTAAGGTTGGATTCTTGGGTATTGAGTATGACTGCAGACTGTGCCTTTGGCACTTTGGACAAAACATATTTTAAAGGTTTGTCTTTAAACTATGCCAATAGTTCTATGAAGAGAACAATTGCTCTGATACTAGGTATTACATCTCTCAAGAAAGAATCTGTGTCAACATTCACTTCAATTTCTACTTTATGACTGAATGTTGTTGCATCTTTGAGATTATTGACAATGTGACTGCATTATTGGATGTATTTGTTGGTATAAGGCTCTTATCTTTCATATACTGTCTGATCTTTGTTTATTATGCTTCAAATGTCTGATATAAAGGACTCCATACTTTTTTACTTCTATAATCACAAGTACCCCCTTGCTCATACCAAGAAATGGTATATTAACTATTGGCAACCATGGAGAAGCCCTTACATTCCAGAATTACGAATACATTTTGATCACAACAACAAAGATGCAATAGTGAAAGCTTTTGATATAACTGTGACTTTCCTAAAAATGTATGTGCGTGCACTTCATGGAGCCATTGAAATTTCTAGAGCAACAATGAATCTGACCCATCTCAAATAATGAACAAAACCCATCACAACAAATAAGGTAGCCAAAGAATACATACATTCTCGAAGAACTCGAAGGCTTTGATGGAAAACCTTAACTCTTTTTTTGAAAATTATTTAATATCTACACTTGAAGCTGCAAACGTGGCTACCAATCATCAAATTTGATGCTCATACGCTGCTTAAACTGTTGTTCCTGTGAGATCTCTGCTTAAAAACTCTTAGTTCTCTGTTGTTCCGGGTAGATCTGTTGCTCCTTGGCGGGCATAAAAAAGAAAAGGTAGGGCTTCAAAAAAACATTTCCCTCTTCCTACACGGGTTCACCTTGAATTTTCCATGTTGAGCATAGAGACGATTTCATTTTTCCGTCTAAAGGACTTTGGACACTTAACCCATGACATGCAAACACTTATGTAATGAAAGACCCTTTCAAAACAAAAATGAAATAAATTCCCCAAATAATACTATTAAATAGTAAGAGGCCTATTATTTCATATGAATCATTATGGACTCTTTTTAACACTCATCGAATGATAAAATAAAGACCTTTAACAAGCGTTAATGTTTTCTTTCAACTTAAATCATAAACCACCGTGAATAAGAGACCAAAATGAAGCTTGAAACTATATGAGTAGACCTTATTTGCACAATTGACATAAAGGTGCAAATTAGACAACAACTATCTTATACACAGTGTTGCAAAGTGCTATCGGTCTGAAATCTCCCATCTCTTGGGGGTAGATCTTTTTTGGAATTAGAGCTAGAAAGGTATGATTGATAGCTCCCAACATTGACATCTTCTTCCTTGACTCTTCCATCGCCCGATGAAGATCCTTTCCTATGATGCCCCAATAGGATTGAAAGAAAACTATAGTGAAATCATCAGGTCTGGGGGCCTTATTCGGGTTGAGTTGAAAGGTTGATTTTTTGACAAATAATTCTTTGTTTTGATCTTCAGATATTACGGTTGGGATAGAATCCAAGATCTTGTCCCTAGCCGCTCTATCCACTTGGTTGCCTCTGTTCATAATTGATTCAAAAAAGTCTACTACATCTTTGCAAACGTACTCTGTATTCTAAGCTAAGCTACCATCCACTCTTCTTATTTCTAGAATTATGCTCTTGTTCTTGTTAGCAATTGCAGATCTATGGAAAAACTTGGTGTTTGTCTCCTTCCTTGAGCCATATCTCTCTAGATTTCCGCCTCCAGTGAATTTATTCCCTTTTCAAAATCTCGTTGAGCTCATCTTTTAACATCTTTTCTCTTAGGAAGTCTGCATTACTCATGCCATTACAGATAATAGTTTCGTTGATTTTACCAAGTTCCTCCTCCACTCTTCTTTTTTTTGCAAAAATGTTCTTGAAATGGTCTTGGTTCCATTCTTTGAGTTTTGTTTTTATGTATTTTAGCCTTTTGCAAAATTTATACATGTGTGACTTATTTCCCACATCAATCTCACCCCACCAATTTGAAATCAAATTTTGTAAACTGGGATCCCTGCTCCACATTTTCTCAAACTTGAAAGGGATACCTCCGCTAGGGTGGCACAATGAAATATTCAACTGAACAGGGAAATGATCTGAGCCTGATAGGGGAATGAAGGATGTATCTAAAAGGGGGTTATGTACTATCCAATCTCCATACAACAAGAACCTATCTAACCTTTCTGCAATATTAGAGAAACCTGCCCTCCTATTTGTCCATAAGTTGATTGTGGTCCACAAACTTTTGAAAATCCCTTTGGACAACATTGAGTCTCTGGATACTTCCATATTCTCTTGATCATTCAAAATGGCATTGAAATCTCCTACAATGATGCTTCTTGCCTTATTACTGCCTTCCAACTTGCTCGTGATAAGATTCCAAAGCTCCCTTTTTTCAGAGGTGATTGTAGGCCCATATACATTGAAGATGAAAAAGGATTCATTGATTCTTAATAGAGTTATCCTGCTCTGCTGTTAATTCTTGCCCTCATCCACTACTTCACCTTTTACCACAAGTGGATTCCAAATGATGCTAATGCCTCTTGAAGCTCCCTTAGCTTCCACAAATTTCCCAGACCACTGCCTCCACAACCTCATCTTTTTGTCAATATCATCCCTACTCCATTTTGTTTCTTGAAGAATCCATATATCTCCTTTTGACTCATCTATTTGACACTTGATCAAGCACCATTTGTCAAGGGAATTTAAGCCCCTAATATTTCAAGTTGTGATCCTCATTGCCCCTGGGGAAGGGGAGCATTCTTCCCTATCAAAAGTTTGGTTTGCCCAACAGCCATTGTTGTTATCTTCAACATTGTTTTGTTAGTTTTGCACCATCTCCTGCCTTTAGGTTTGATGTTAGGCTTATTTTTTTTGGATATAGTGACCTCAAACCCCTTTGTGTTGCAGTCTCCCAGTTCATCAAGCTCTATTTCATCATCCTCTTCCCACTCGGATCCAGTATCCTCATCCCCAGTAGCTTCCAACTAGACTTCCAAGTCACCTGTGCCTATGTCTCCATCATGATGTGCTCAGGCTAAGTATAGATTACCTCCTACATCCCCTGCATCTCTTGCCTTGGGCCCTCAACAACATTCTCATCTCCCTTATCCCCCATAGGGAAAGAGAACATACCCTCTCCTTGTGGTTCCAACAGAGCCCTCATATGCATTTCTATCTTTGATTGGAAAGTTTTTGCTTTGAAAAGAAGTGCTTGCAGACCTACCACATTACCTTCCAATGATGTGTTTAAATGAATCTAAGCTATGCCACACTAATGTGATGGATTCCGTTGTGTCTCAGATGTGGGGTTAGAAGGGATCTCAAGGGCTCCTATAATTTCCTCAATCGATAGTGATGCAAAGCCCCAAGCAAGGTATGGAGTTAGCACTTCTTCACCAACCTCTACACAAGGACTCTAGCAACCTTCCAATGACTTCATGGGGTGTTTAAAACTGATGTAGATAGGCTCCATACCATGCTCGAGTTGTTTGTTCCAAAACAAGACTCAATCCCTTCAACGTTTCCTAAGGCCTATTAAGGACTCACTAGACCTACTTGGTCCAACAAGGGTTTACACTCTCCCCAATGAAAGTGTGACTATCAATGGTGTGATTTTTAGGTTTCAAGGTCAGTGATACCTCATACTAGGCTTGGATTGGTTCCCTTAAGGTAATTTTGCAAAGTTGTTATTTTAGGGGTTTACAAGCCCTTGTAGCCCTGCCTGACCAGAAATGTTGTTTTTCTCCCTATCCTTCTAAAGTACCCCTAAGAAATAAGATGGTTTTAGACCCCTACCATGGTTTACTAACACATATCCCAAGGGTTCTGGCAGATCAATTATGCAAAGGACCTAACCCTACCTTGGCTAGTAGGCCTCATAGCCCCAATTAGGTCTATTTTCCAAAGCAAGTACCCTTCAAAAGTGCTGCCCAAGAAAAGTAAGGGTATGGACCTCTCAAGGACACATAAAAACTACAAAATTCAAGGTTTCAGACCTTGGTGACACCCCAAACTCCAGATATGGAACTTTCTAGTTGACTAGCACTAGGTGGCCACATGGAGTTGCCCACCTTAAGGCATCAAACCCTCGCCTCTTCTTAGGTTAAACCTGCATAAAACCCCAAAAATATTAAAGTACATGAATTTACTTTCTTCTCCTCTAGGGTCGTGACTGGACAATGAAGGATTAGCAAGTAACCCTCATTTTTGCTCAAAACCCTTGGTAACGCTGTCCAGGCAGACCACTTCCAGAAAAAATGCAATATCTCCCTCCTCCTGGTGATTCAAGACCTCAGATAAGGTTCATATGAAATTTTATTCACGTGCCTAACACATCCCATTGGTCTTGTGTCGTTATTGGTTCCGTACAGAATGGTACAATCGTGAGAATAGTTAATTTGCAGAAAAAAACCAGAATTTTGATTGCTTCAAGATGCCAAACATTACATCAATGACTCAACCACCATTCAAAATGGTTGGAATCCATATTTTATACTCTCCCTATCAGTTATTAATTGATTTTCACCTGTTCTAACCGTGGGAGGAGGATTTGTTCTTCAAGTTGCTCTCATACACCCAAAAAGTGACAAGATTGCAATACAACTTTGGACATAAAAAGAGACTTAAGGACTTAGGAATAAATCATCATGTCTCCATCCTCCTAAGACACCTAAAAAACTTCTATACACCTGCAAGACTCATTAAAAGACCCCTAGGCCCATATGCCCATGGTGGCTTATCAAGTTGCCAAATCCATGACATTGGATGACAAGGTGGGGCTTATTACAACATTCAATCAAACAACCTATTCTAAATAGAAAAATTGAAAAACACATGATGCTTAGGTGAATTTTAAGTCTTCCTTGTCTTTATTAAGGTCTCCTTGTGCATGAGGTGTCCCTACACCAGATAGCTTCCTCTAGGACCCTATGTAGTCCTTGCCTTCATCCATCCATTCTGGCAATCCTAGATCAGTGAGGGGATCCTTGCTCTAGCCATTGACAATGCTTCCTAAACAGGGCAAGTCCTTATTTTGGGTGCATGAATATGCTCTAGAGATTTTTGTTGTTAGCTCACACTCCAACCTATATGTTCTCTAGAAATTTTTTTAAGACAAATGAACATTTGATCCTCTATGTCAATTCTCTGGGTCCACACCTCCCCAACACCCAAGATCTTGACTTTATCTGGCATACTTGAGATCTGATTGACAATGACGCATATCCTGACATAAAATTCCCCAGATCTTGTCTTCTAGGATTTCGTCTGCTGATATAAAGGATCCGAGGCTTTTGCTAATTTCTTTTGGAGACTTTGTGTTCCAATATTCTAATGAAATTTTGTATAACCTTCTCCATACCGGACATTCAGGAAGGATATGGTTCCTAGGGTTAAAATTCGGTTGTCAATCTATCAGGTGAACTCCAATACCATCCAGGATGTAAGGGCCACTATTTAGGGTTTTCCATCTTTCATTTCCATTTGGGAATTCAATCATGAAGTAATCTTTAGGGAGCAAATTAACCCTAATCCCATTTCCCCATTGATATCTACACCAGTTCGCAAGTTTGCCTTTTCCCCAATGACCCCCACCCCATCTAACAAATATGCTTTTACTTCGGAGATCATCCCTAATCTCATTGATTCTACTATCTTCCAAATGGATTGTAGCAATAGAAATGTCACTTACCTGATCTTGTGGTTTTTTAGGTTTCCGAGAACATTCACTGATTTCTTTGAGATCTCCCTTCCTTCTCCATACTTCACTGGTTCGGGGGACGATTCCTAGATCTCCAATTTTTGGCCTAGTCTTCTTTAGGAATATTTGTTTGTTTGAACTACCCACTCCTGCCTTTCTTGAAGCCATGTCTTTGAAGATGCTCTGCTACACTTGTTGTTGGGAGGGGATCCTTCCTCCACAGATTATGTTGAGATTTTGACCTTTGTCTAGTCTATGGAGGCCCAGGTTTATTCAAATGCTACTCGTGACCTGAATCTAACCTATGCCCAGAGGAGTATCTGTGCGGTGTTGATTTTGATAAAAAGGATGGCATTTGTCAAGCCATCTACCCCCTTCAAAAAACCATAGAGGTTGATGCATAAGTAGATCCGCTTGGTTTCCTTCATGAGACAACACTAAAAATTGAGGTCTTTCCGAGTTCGAGATCCTCCTTTTTTCTTTCATCACTAGATCCCAAATGGTTTCCATGGGGATTGCCTCTCCCGTCTCCTGAGCCCAGACGCCAGTGCCTCCACGGTTCGCTTCACGCCCGTTGTCGTTCTTTGTGTTGTAGATGACCTGTTGCTCCTTCAGAACCTGATGTAGATTTAAATCATCGGTAGTTCACACTATCTTCTCCTCTTGTGATAAATATTAATTAATAGTTAGTTGTAAATATTTTACAATTTTAATTGTAATAGTTATTTTTGATGAGATTATATTATTTTAGTTTTAAAAGTTGTTTGGTGGATAATTAAATATACATTATAAAATCTTAAGGACTTTGTTCTCACGTAATCGTTATTTGATTTACTAAAATTTGGAAATAATTATCTACATAATCATATTAGAAATGGATGGGTTATGGTCAAGGTTAGATTTTAATTAAGGTGAGATATAGAGTTCAATTAAGATAGGATTATTCTTTTGCGACTGACTACATAAAATTAGCATGAGGCCTTTGCAGTTTTCCCCAGTCTCAATTTTATATTTATGATGTTGTATCTTCTATGAGAAGTTGTAATGAATAATTGGGATCCTTTGTTGCTTCTATTTTTTTAAGACAAATAGCCTGTGTATGGACAGTTGGCAATATAATGAGTAGATACTGAGCTTATCAAGTGAAACTTGAGTATAGATTCAGTCAACCTATTTTTACTCTTGGTTAAATGTGTAAAGTATGAAAGGATGAATCTCTTTCAGTAAGAGAGGCTAGGACTTAATGAATACAACAATCCCTTTTTTGACATTTTTATGTCTTAACCATTTTGCATTCAACCCTTGGCTCAAATATTTTTCTTTTGCACTTTTATCTTTTAACCAATACATTTCAATTTTTAGCTCTCTCTTTCTACTGCAACTAGTTGTCCTTATGCATTTCAATTACATACTTTAGTTGTATGTGGAAACATCTATATAAATTATTTATAGGGCATAAAACTTAAAGGAAGAAATCTTAAAAGCTTCATTTCTGCAACTCAAATAAGAAACACATGAATCTGGGAACCTTCAAAGTGAGGAATTATTGTACCAACAAACCATGGGCAACAATGTTAACAATACATTTGCATTTGAAATCATTTTGAAAATAGCTATTTGGGTATGGACAAGGCATTCATGTTTCAAAAAATGAGAGAATGCCACTGCTCATTATATGTCTAGCATATTTTGATACATCATATAAATATTCACATGTAGGCAGTTATGCATGTATAAGAATACAAGTGAATTTTTATAGAGCTGACAATAATTAATTTTAAACTACAAGCATGCTGATGTATCTTACTTGTTTTGTTTAATACATGGAGAGGATCTAGCAGCAACAAACAAATATAATCTAATTTTTTTAAGTTTGCAAATATAGATGATTGTCAATTTTGTTTTTATTATATTAATATAATATAGAACAAAATTGATGTATTATTTTATTACTAAATTAAATAAATTTTTATAATTGGAATAGTATGATTTTGTCCTATCTTTTTAATTCATGTAAACATTAATCATATATATTTTTTAATTTTTACTCTTAAAATAAAGTTTAATTGGAAAAAAATCTTAGAAAACTAATCAACTTGTTTTATTTACTTCTCTAATAATGAATGTGACAACACATTGAACCGAGGGAAAATCAATACAAAGGTCAATGGTTAGTTTCAATCCAAATATGCATAAAACATGTAATCAAACATAAGGAAAACCATTATACCTTCATGAAGATGATCTCTTGCTCCTCGGATTAGACCTTCTGTGAAGTGAAGAATGCACACCTTCCTCACTTGATTGGATTGGTCTTTAGGTGGATTGTGGATTGCCCTCCACTACACAACAAGGGATTGGATCAAATGATAAGGGTCAGATAGATTGACTTAGATGGGATATAAATTTGGCATTATGAGGGTATGATGGAAGATTTTCATCCTCAAGTGGACAACATAAGAATATGATGAAAGTAGATCAAGAGATGAAATGGACAACATATGAATGCAATGGAAGTGGATGATTTGTGAAGAGAGGAGACTCCAATTTATAGATTAGAAGAGGCTAAAATGGAAGGCCAAGATTTATTTGGAAATGAAGGGTTGAGATTGATTTGAAATGGAGGAGAGGAGTGAGAGAACAAGGTGTGGAGATCAGAGATTTTCCATAAAGACATTTATTGTCTCCACACTCCTCAAGGTACATGGGGAAGGGATCTCAAGTACATTGGGAAGAGAAAAATGAATTAAAAATTCTTTGGGAGAGGACAAAGGAATTAAAGATTCCAAAATAAGTGTATGTGTGGGAAGAATAAATGGAAAAAGGAATTAAAATTTCTTTGGGAAGAGGATGCATAGGGAGATTCAAAGAATTTGAATTTCTTTGAAAGGATCAAAATGGGTAGCATTATGGCAAAGAGTTGACCCAATTATTAGGGATGTGCAAATGATTAAGGGGATTGATTAGGTGGGTTAATGAAGGATTAGAGTGCAAGTGGGAAAGTTAGGAGGATGTGACATGAGGAGAGAGAATGAGAGGAAGAATATAAAATTGAGAGATAATGATACACATGATTAGAGGGTGATTAATTAGGCTAGGTGAGGTTTAGAAGAAGTGATTTGTAGGAACCACCTTGGTTAGGTTAATTAATTAAATTAATTAAGTGAAAATTAGAAGAAATAAATGATTTAAAAGTCTTTAGAAGAATGGGGAAATAATTAGCTTATTAATAAATTAATTATTGGACTATAATGATGAAATTAATTAAATTTGATTTAATTAACTTTAAGAAGAAAGAGACTCACACAATTAAATTAATTAATTATGTGGAGAGGCTTAAATTAATTAAATATTAATTCAATTAATTTTAGACATCTACACACATCTATATCTTATTATAACAAAGATTAAGAAAGATTAAGAAAGGAAACATACTACACGGAACCTTTGTTTGAGCATTATTATTATTATTAGTTCTTGCCAAAACAGGATACTAATGCATTCATCTAATTTTAGTTTTCTATTAATTTGTCCAATCATTACAAAGAATTAAAATTGTTGCACAAAATTTCTAAAGTTTATATTTAATTTTTATTTAAAATGATTGAAAAAAAATATTTTCCCTTCACTCCTCCCACTTATGATGTTGGCCTTTCCCATAAGATCTCCAAAATTCTCCTCAATAAGGGCATTCGATGTGCTTTCAAACCTTGTTCCGCCTTGAGGAACCACATTCCTTCTCTTAAAGACTTCTGTGTAGAAAAATGTGAATGTAAGCTATTGAGAAGATAAACTAAACAATTAAAAGACACATATTTCAACCACACTCAAGAATAGGACGTTGAAGAAGAAAGAAAAGTAGCTAAACAAGATTAAAAGTAATTAAAATACAAATTCCATTTTCCTCCTTCAATTTGATTGTCCCCTGATTTGATGTGTGCTTGCTATATGGTGGATACTCGAGATTGTGCTCCATGATAGTGAATGAAAAGATGAAAACAAATAAAGATGTGATACAAAATGTTATGCTAAATAGATGTGATTATGCAAAAAGATGAGTGAGAATTGTTGCATTATGAGAGTATGAAAATGAAAGTGGATAGCTAAAATGACATTATAACGGTATGAGAATGAAAAAGTGGATAGATTGTGAAGGAAAATGGGGGGTTTAAATAGGCTTGAATGAGAGATGGAGAGGAATGAGATTAACACATGTCAAATGAATGAATGAGATATCCAAATTGGAATGTTCTATTCCAAAAGAGATTACAAAACCATGATATTCCCATGTTTGAAGAAACTTGGGATATTTTTCCAAATTTAAGGAAAATTCCCCAAAGTCAACAACATTTTCCCCAAATTTTAGGAAATTTGAGATATTTTGGGAATGTGCATACATATGGAGTGGGAAAGAAGTTGGAAGAAATGATAAAAGGATGACTAAAACTCAAGGTTAATTAATGAGTTAAGTTAGAGGAAGAATTAGATGAGGGTTAAAGTTAGGAGACATGTGAGGAAATGAAATTAATTTAATTAATTAATTCCAAGATATTTCCGTGACTTAGGATATTTAGGAATACACACATACTGGGTGGAAAGGAGGTTGGAAAGAATATAAGGATTTATTTCCAAATATTAGGATATTTAGGAATACACACATATGGGGTGGAAAGGAGGTTGCAAAGAATAAAAAGAATTATTTCCAAATATTAGGATATTTAGGAATGCAAACATATGGGGTGGGAAAGTAGTGGGAAGAAATAAAAGAATGACTAAAACTCAATGTTAGTTAATTGGTTAAGTTAGAGGAAGAGTTAAAGGAGGATTAAAGTTAGGAGGCATGTGGGGAAATATAATTAATTAATTTTAATTAATTCTATGAGAGAATTTAAGAAGAAAAAAGTCAACATGGATTAAATAATCAAACTATGCATTTGATTTATTTAATAGAAGAAGGGATCGAATTTAATTAATTAATTGATTGATGATTGTCAGATAATTAATTAAAAGAGGACTATAGCATAATTAACAAATTTGATTAGCTAGAAGGAGGGAACACTAATTAATTAAATAATGCATAATTATTTAATTTAAGAGCATTTAGGATAGCTATATTCAATTAATTAAATTAATCAAATTTAGGTGTCTACAAGACATTAAAGATAACTTCCTAGATTCTGGTGTCTATAAAGTTGTCTATTCTTTGGCATCTCATACATAGGTGAAACTGGTCGTTCTTCAAAACTCGGATCAAAGAACATAGCGTAGACATCAAACATGAACGTGTTCTCAAATCTACTTTGGCTGGTCACTCCTTCGCCACCGAGCACCATATTCGTTTAGATCATACCCAAGTCCTTTCTATAGAAGATAATTTCTTCAAAAGAAAGCTCAAGGAGACCATGGAAATTAATAACCACCCTTCAAACCTTAATCACGACGAAGGATGGATATTAAGCTCATCTTGGTACCCTCTTTTATCCAGCCTAAGGACCTTGTCCCTCCCCCTCCCTTAGCTCCCTCGAGCTTTCCTCTTTGCTCCTTGGTTTGGTTGTTTAGTTTGTGTTCTGTTCCTTTTCTTGTTGTCTTTTGTTTTAATTCCTTCTCGTTTCCTCCTCTTTGTTTTTCTTTGTTTTCCTCTTACATTTTTACATTCGTTGTGCTCATATAGGTGTTTATGTGTGTGTGTGTGTGTGTGCGCGCACGCACGCATACACATGTGCTCATACAGGTGTTTATATATATGTGTACATATGTATGTATGCTCATACACGTGTTTATATATATATATATATGCTCATACAGGTGTTTATATATATGTGTACATATGTATGTATGCTCATACACGTGTTTATATATATATATATATATATAGAGAGAGAGAGAGAGAGAGAGAGAGAGAGAGTCTCTCTCTCTCTCTCTCACACTCACACACACACATTTTTGTATACATTTATCTATATAATTTGTAACGTTTACATATATATACCTCGTGCATTCTTGCACTTTTTTTTGTTTCTTTATTTCTTTTTGTGAGTTTGTTCTTTTATTCTTGGCCTTCTTTGTGTTCCTTTTATTTACCTTTTCTTGTTTCAATTTATGTTCTATTTTTTTTTATCTTATCTTGTTTTGATTTTATTTTGTCCTTTTTTTTTTGCTCTAGGTAGTTGTGTCTCCCCTCTGCCCTCTCCTCTCCTTTTTAAACTATTTGATCTGCAATTTATTCATTTTTCTCTCATTAGCTCACTCTCATCCTATGATGGATCATGGAGTGTGATCGGAAACGTTTTATTATGCTGCTGACGAAATCTACACAGTTTGAATCCAGAAACTCAACATAATAATTTTCCCTTCTTTTTATTGACCCATGAAAATATAAAATTTAATTTTAAGAAAAATATAGAAAACTTATTACATCATCTTTACTCATTCTGTATGTGAAGGATAAGACAACTGGACGAATGGATTTTTTTTTTTCTTAAGTCATTAATATGGTGCAAAGAATGCATGTATTAATTTTTAAAATCATTAATATGGTACGAGACAGGTTGAATGTTTTATTTTTTTAATTCATTAATATGATATGTGCGTGCAACTTTGCTTAACTTTTTTTTAACTTTTTTAAAACTTTTTTTTTCCTCCCACCACGTTGGATTGAGGTTGAGTGTTTTTTCATACGGTGCAATTTTTAATGGAGCATACTTATATAATTGAAAATAATAGTAAAATATTTTTAAGATATTAAATTTAATTGTTTTTAATTATTTTTAAATTTTAAAAATAAAATAAATAGTTTTAATTATACATTTTGTAAATTTGAATGGTTTTTTATATTTTTAATAAATGAAATAATATTTTTAAAATTTTATAATATTGAAATATTATATAATTGTATTTTTATATTACAATATAACAAAATAAATAATTAATAATAATTTCCTTATTTAGTATATTTTATATTTATAATTGTTTATTTAATACATTTAATATTTTTAGTAAAGAATATTCATTATATGAAATGTTCAAACACTTTGTTGATTAAAAAAATATAAAAAGAAAGTTCTTTTTTCTTAATTTTACATACACACAAAGAATGGAAAATAAGTACTTTACTTTTATTAATGAATTATTACGTCAACTCTTTCTTAACTTCATATTTAGTAAACTATTCTACATAAGTATTACAAGGTTTCATGTCACTTCTAGATAATTATCAACTATCTCTATAGATTATAAAGTGGCATAAGTTTAAAAAATCATAATAGTATTATATTATTTATTAGTCTACTATGTTTATTTCTTTTGTCCAAACAACATTTGACATTACCTAACAAATCAAGATTTTCTCTATTTTTATGAATAATGTATTAGTTTTTAATTTCAAGATTTTCTTTTCCTATTTTAAACTTAGGAATGCATTATTTTTTATTTTTTTTGCTCGGTAATAATTATGATTTTATTGCTCAAAATAAAGTAAGTACATAAGTATAAAGATCAAGATCCTCCATACCACCAGATCAAAATTGCCTTTACGACTTCTACCCAAACCAACCCCAAAACCAAACAAGACATCTGCATATACATTCATGACCATCAACCTAAAAACATATCCAAAAAAACACCAACCAACACTTAACTACATAATTAACCAAACCCGTAACAACTGTCTTATCCATAAAATCCAAAAAAATGAATTGCGGATAACACCGTAGAGTTCAAATGAAGGAAAACATACATAAACTAAACATACCACACCTCGATACATGGGCAATCCAAAAAAGGAAATGTGCAGTAGAATCAAACCCTGCAATATCAGCTCACCACACCACCGGAACTAGAGCCAACCTTAGTCTTCCTCAGACGAAGTACACGCCTTCCTTCTCCCGCCTCCTCTGCCATCGCTTGCTCGATCACCATCTCTAGCTCTTTAATCTCAATTAACAGTTTCAGAGCTTCCCAACCCCATCGCGCCTCCAAATTGTGGTGGTATTTGCACTGTCCTCGTGCCCATCTCAGATTTGGTTTAATTACCTGTTTAATACCTTCACCTTCTTTCTTAATTCCCTCCCCAATATCGAAACCAACTCCTGGGATTGACCATTCAAGCAGTGAATCCAATTCACTTAGGTAGGTTGCGGGAACTAAGGCTTCCATCACATGCTTCACCGTCACTGTATTATCTCCACTTTGCAAACCCCAAGCCATTACTACCGAATACACGTCCATCCTGGTTTTGTAACAGTGCTTTATTCCTTCGAAAGCACTTCCCACAATCAAATAAATGCAAGGTACAAGGTATTAATCCCAAAATTAAAAAAAAATCTTCATCCTATGAGTAGTTAGCTCTCCATGGAAAGGGTAGAGTTGTTTCTGTGTCTTGAGGGTGAAATTGGCTTCCATCTCGTACCCCTGCACACAAAAACTCCTCCGCCACCTCCCTGCACTTTCACCACTATCTGTCACCTCTCTACAAATGCACCTCCACACTCTGCAAATTCACCTCTACACTCAAATATAACTTCAAACCCTCTACTACCATCTCCTTCTTTTTATGTGCTTTAAATGGCATGAGGCAAGTAGTTAAATCACCCTTAAACTCGGTTCACACTCCCGCTTTAAGACTATGTGCGGCATTAAAACAACACCGCCTTCCAAGCCATCCATCACCTGCATTCGTACTCCTCACAATCTTGAGGTCCTCAATACTGCATTCACATGACATCATCCCCTTGTCCATGAATCTTGAAAATTTAGTTGACTCATGTCTTCAATTATCACTTCACCAATTTCATTAAAACCCAATGCCCATTTAGATAAAACATCTGCTTCCATATTGCCCGTCCTTTTAATATGACCCACTCTAAAATCCTCAAAATTATTTAAGTCTTCCACAATGTTATGAATGTGGTTTTGTAGATGCCACGCCTCAATCGATCCCTTCATGATTGCTTGTATGATCACCAACGAATCACCTTCAAGATGTAATTTCCTCACACCCATTTGCCTACAAAAGCTTACTGTCATCAACACCGCATTTACTTTCGCTACATTATTAGTGCCGCATTCAAGTTTTTTCACTCCTAGAAACAAAACCTTACCACACCAATCCTTAACAATAAAACCTGCCCCTGATGGTCCTGGATTACCCTTTGAGGCACTGTCAAAATTTACCTTCACCCAACCTTCCGAAGGTTTTTCCCATAACACTTTAGGCTGTACCGAAGAATTGGATTGAACCCAGCCATGCCCATTAATGGACCTTAATTTGATGTTCGACGATCTAGCATGAATTGATCTATCATCCAAAGTGAATGGAACCTTCGGGTTAAAGAACTGTGATACTACCACCCCAACTGTCTCCTCTAAAGCATGATTAATTCTATATTATAGTCGTTCAATTGACTCCTTCCTATCCATAAAAATTCACCTATTTCTTTCCTTCCAAACCTCACACATAATAATCGAGGGTCTTGCTTTCCAAATACATGAAAAAGGTTGATTTTTTTAATCTCGATGGCCAACTAATCAATTCCTGCTTCAATGTCGGTTGGCTTGGAGCATGCCAATCTAAACCCATCCTCACCATATCCCAACAATATTGAGCTACTTTGTAGTTCAGGAGTAAGTGATTTGTAGACTCATCCTCCTCGTCACACATAACACATTTGGAGGGTTCATAGAACCCCAGCCTCTTACGATGTTCACCTATTAGAATTATATATCTAAAAGCCAACCACACAAAGTTGCTTGCTTTTGGTAACACTTCTTTACTCCAAAACAAATCAATCGGCCAGTTTCCTATCCTTTCCCCTAGCTCCAAAAATTTGTATCCTAATTTCACAAAATACTGGCCATCTACAACCTCACACCAGACCACTTTATCCATTCTATTAGTGAATTGACATTGCCTGTCTCTGAGAATGTCTTGCATTTGAGATTTTTGTTGATTTGATAAGTTAACATCATTAACTAATTTTCAGGACTAATGATAACCAAAAGCACCTTGCTGAAAGCAAAGGTAATGATAAACTCTCTCCCCCCAATGCTAAGTGAACCAAAGCCTCAAATCTTGATAATCTGCATTATCCCTGAGAGTCAGGCAACCATTCCATGAATCATCCCAAAAATTTGCATTCTATCCATTACCAATCTGCCATGTGATGTGATTCACAACAACTTTATGACATGAAATAATATAATTCCAAATTGCAGAGCCACGAGGGGGATTCCTAGTGGTCAAGATTCTATTATCCTCCATAGAATCCAAAAACTTGGCTTTCAAAATTCTCACCCAAAGTTGAGAAGGTTGGGCATATATATTCCAGACCAATTTGGCTCCTAAAATTTCATTCATAAGATTCCACGCAAACTAGCTCCCCCTTTGTCCTTCGTAACACAAATGTTATTCCATGATAATAAAAGAATCTTGTCTTGATCTCTTACCCCATTCCAAAAGAGTTTCCTCATTCTTTGTCCAACAACTTTAATACTATTCTTTGGGATCCTCAAACACATCATTGAATAAATGGGAATAGCTGACACAACATATTTCAACATAAGAATCCTACCTACAAAAGAAAGCCATAGACTTTTCCAGCCATCCATTTTTTTGAAATAGCTCTCCATAAGACCTTTCCAAACTGCACTACAACTTGCACCTCCAAAGAGTGGAATACCCAATTACTTACTTGGGAGAGTTCCCACTTTCATACCTAAAATTTCACAAATTTCCACTTGTTTTTGCAAGCTTGTATTAAAGAAAAACACTTCCGATTTTCTCAAATTGATGCATTGACCTAAAACCCTGTTGTACTTGTCTAGCACCTCTCGCATAACCCTAGCCTCCCTGAAAGATGACTCACCTGATAACAGAGTGTCATCTGCAAATTGTAAATGAGAGATATCCTCCACTCCATCTGCAACTTTAATCCCCTTCCAATGACTGCCACTTTTCCGTTTCGAGATCAACCTCCCCAAGGCTTCTGCCATGATAATAAAGAGGAATGGTGAAATAGGATCCCCCTGTCTCAGACCTTTTTCAGTCTCAAAAAAACCTTGCGGGCTGCCATTAATCAGGACTGAGAAACGTGGAGTTTTAATACAACTTTCCACCTAGTTAACCCATTCACCACAAAAACCAAAATGCCTAAGAACATATAACAAAAAATCTCTATTAACTTCATCATACACTTTCCTAATGTCCAATTTAATCATCATCCTTCAAGATTTAGAAACTCGAATGGAGTGAATTACCTCATCTGCCACAATGACACCTTCAAAAATCGACTGATTTGGAGAAAACCCACTCTTCTCCCTAGAAATAACAGAGTCCAATACATTTTTTAGCATGCTTGCCATCACCTTGGATATGATTTTGTAAATTGTATTGCATAGGGAAATAGGTCTAAAGTCACTGAAATTTTTAATCTCCTCCCTTTTTGGAATCGGGGCTATAAAGGTGTTGTCAAAGTCTTTCAACACAAAACCACCAACTCTTGATTCCTCCACCACTTCCAGCAACTCCGTCGCAATCACTGACCACATACGTTGAAAGAAGAGAGCTGGAAACCCATCAGAACCTAGAGCTTTGTCTTCTCCCAAACCAAAAAGAGTCGATCTGCCCTCTTCCATAGATACCTCCTTTATCAGATAATCATTTTGAGCTCTTGAAATTACTGCAAGAATGATAGTTAAAAGTTCCTCCCTTTGAGGATCCCCTTGTGGATTAGCTCTAAAACTTGAGAAGAATCTAACAGCTTCATTGCCAATTTCATGTTTATCTCTTATTTCTTCTCCATTCTCCTTCTGAATTGAAATTTTTTTATTACTAACCCTTCTCACTTTAACAGAGTTGTGGAAGATTTTAGTGTTTCTGTTACCCTCTTTTAACCACGTTTCTCTTGATTTTTGACTCCAAAAGATCTCCTCACGTGCTGAGATTTCCAAATACTCTTTATTAAGAGCTTTTTCTTGTTGAAACTCAACCTGATCCATACCATTCACAATAACTCTTTTGTGTAGAGCCTCCAGTTCGGTTTCTAGTCTTAATTTTTCTGAGAAAATATTTTTAAACACCAACCTATTCCACTGTTTAATTTTCTCTTTTATAAATTGCAACTTCTTGAAAAAAATAAAGGATTTGTTACGACTTCTTTGAGGAGCCTCCTTCCACCAATCCTCCACAAGAGTCAAGAAACCCTCCTCCCTCAACCACATCTTTTCAAATTTAAAGGGACACCTTTCAGGAACTGAGTCCTCATGAATCCTTGCACAAATGGGGTAATGATTAGAGCTAGTTATTGGGAGGATTTCAGCCTGCACTATCCATTGATTTTCAACCCAATTTCCTCCTAACAAAAATCTATCTAGTTTCTTTGCTATGTATGAGAAACCCTCCCGTCGGTTCGTCCAGGTAAAGTCCCCGCTTTTGAACAGAATGTCCAATAATTTATTTGAAATAACAAAATCACTAAAATCCTTGTGCTTCTGATTGTTCCAACCCGTTCCCCCCCTTTTTTCCTCTAGGTACAATATTGCATTAAAATCTCCACCTAAGATAAATAATCTATCCTCATTCTGAGATAGAACACTCGATATTTCATCCCACACCCTTTTAAGATACACAATCTTATTGGGTCCATAAACATTGATGATATAAAACAGTGCATGTAATTGTTTGGATCCAACTTCCACCCATTACCATGAGCTCTCAACACAAAGAACACTAACCTCCACAACCTCTTCTCACCAAAGGATACCTAATCCACTTGAAGCTCCCATTGAATCAATGATACACCTTTACCATCTGTTAAAGTACCTACCAAATTTCTCAATCTTCCCCCCACTAAGTTTCATCTCTTGTAAAAGAACCATATCCGTTCTCACTTGATCAAAACAATGCTTGATCAAACGAATCTTGTCAAAGGCATTGCAACCTTTGATATTCCATGATAGGTCCCTCATGGCTCCCGGGAAGAGGCATAGCCTCTTCCCGATCTTAGTTTGTTCTGGCTAGCTGCACTACCTGCCATTTCTAGCTTAACTTGCATTGATTTTCGACCTCTTTTATTTTTCTCTCCTACCGTAGCCATTATCATTTTTGAAGGTTTGCCCAATCAATCATTTCTCCAGAATACCAACCTCAACTTTTAAACCTAGCTCATCCTCATCTTCAAAATCCCCTTCCGAGTTGCCTTCTGATTCCAAATCTTCAAAAGATCTCTCCAAGTTTCATATTGGGGATATTTGAATATCCTTAAAGACAACTTCAAATTCATCCTTGCCTTTGACTAAGGTACTTCTTGGCTCAAAATTTGCTTGAAGCCCCATCCACTGATACTCTGAAAAATCCTCCCCTAGCTTCTCACTCTTGTAGTCCCTACTTTGGGTTATAAGATTTGCTAGGGAATTGAGGGCTCCATCTTCCTCTTCCATCTGACCTTCCGAGTGATTTGAACTTCCCTCCGGGCTCATCCTAGCCACTCTGCTAAGTGACTTTTGAACAAGGTTTGCATCCTCATCTTTCAAAGGTGGATCCCTAAGCATCACTTGATCTCTTTCAGGCAAAAGGCAAGTGTCTTCAAACAAAGATCTATCTATTTCCTCTTCGCAAGTTGCATTAAGCCTCATAGGAGTCTCAATCCCTTGAGTGTCATTCAAAAACTGATCCCGCAAGTCATCTAAATTGTCGCTTAAAGAGTCTACCTTCTTTTGGAGATCCTGTCCATTGTCGCACTTCAGCCAAAAAAATTGTGGATCAAATCTTTCATCCCTCTCTGTTTCCATCTCTTGAACACACCGACTAGCCATCGAATTCAAAAAGCCGACATCTTCCAATAGAAACATCTTTTCCTTACTTAGAAGTACTTCATTCAAAACCTCATGCTCTATTCCCTTTCCTTTGCTCTGTGAAGAACATTCATTTTCTAGGTGTCCAAAGCTTTTACATAACTTGCACATTTCTATATTCTCCTCAACTTCTATCATTTATTTCCAAATACCTTGACCAGATCTGAGTTCTACCATCTTGGGTAGAGGATGAATATCTTGCCAATAAATGCAAATCCTTGCATATATACTATAATCATTCCTTGTGATTGCCTCATATTCTTTAAAGAAGGTTCCCAATCTATTCCCTATCAGTGTGAAAGTCTTCTCATTCCAATATTCATGTGGTAGATTATACAATCTGATCCACATCGGGACTTTTGTAATAGTCTCTTCTTTTGGATTAAAATTTGGAACCCAGTCCTTAATATAAAAACCTTTGCTTCCCATCAAAAAAGGGCCACTGTTTAAAATCCATTCCTTATCCTTTGAACTTGCACAGATGACCAAATAAAAACCATTTGGCAACGTTTTTAAAACTATGGCATTTCTCCAGTTATCATTCACCTAGTTTCTAATCTTACTGAAGGCAGGCCAAGGCCCACTCCACTTCATAAAGAAAGCCTTTTCTTTGAAAACACTTACTGAACTATTCCAAGTAGTACCATCTATTAATAGAGAAACAACTGTTGTGTGTTCTACTTTAGGGTTTACCTTAACCTGACTTTGAGGGTCTGTTGTGACTTTCGGCCTCGAGAACTTTTTTCAATCCTGTGAAAGTTGAAAGGTCCATTCAGCCACAGATTTGCATAGCCCCATCTATTTCTTTTTGCTACATTAATCCTTTGAGAACCTTCCCCAAGAGATTTTCCCCCTTGATTGTTAGACTTTCCCGAAGCCTTCCATTCATTTTGAGGGATTCGCCATGATCTTTCTTGACCTCTGTTAAACCCAAATCTTCTATTCAGAGGCCATGAATTCTGCCCATGGCCTGTCCATCGATCTTGTGGTCTGGTAAACCCTAGCAGCTTCCTATGCTCCTTTGACATTTATTATGGAATGCATTATTTCTTAATCTCAAGATTTTTTGTATTTTAAATTTAGGCGTTTGAAGTCCATTTATGTTTTGTTATGTTATGTAAATAGAATGTTCCTATGGTTTAATAATGTTTAACAAACCTAAACAAATGATATTAGTACAATGGTAAGAGGTAAGTATGACCACTAAACAAAGTACCAATTACAAGATCTCATATGCTATTCCAACTAATTCTAAGTTAGTTTTGACTATAATTTCTAACATTTAAATTTCAAAATTTATTAAAATTTAAATGAGTTTTAATAAATACATGATCTTATTTCAACTTTTGATTTGAATGATCATTGTTTTTCAAACTCTTAAGCCAATAGTGAAGTTAAATTCTAATAGTCAATACACTCAAAAGCAAAGATGCCTATAGAAACTAGCATCTTCTACAAAAACAAAGATATGCAACAAAATTACACGCTAAAACACAATTTAATATACTAATTTGTACCCTGTCATATATTAATCTAAAACATCACACTATTGGTAGAAACTTGAGCTTGATTTGTGTTTTCAACCAATTGCTTTCCCTTGAAGAAGTTTAACTAAAATAATATTTTTTGTATTTTTTACTCTTACCCCCTCCATCTCTTTCTTCAAATCTTCCCTCTCCATCTCTATCTATATCTCATTATCTAGATATCTCTCTTATTAACCCCTCTCTCGTCTCTTCTATCAACACTATTGGTAGGGACTTGACACATTACGTCTCTTGTTATTATAACACTTTCATCTTTAATCACGAGAATAATTAATTTAGAGTTATTTTTATTTTTCTTATAGAGCACCTTGTACTTCATATTTAATTTATTATATCATTTTGTTTTCTTTCTTTAAAACAAACATGTTAGAAAATTGATGCTCAAATAAAGACATACATGAAATCTTTGTTTGAGCATTATTACTATTTTTTAAAACCTTTGTTGTTTTACTAGTTAACTGTTGTATCTTAGTCATTTTTCTTTAGGTCTCTTTTTTGTGTTAGCTTATAGTTAGCTATTTAATTTTGTTGCTTTCTTTTATTTTATAGTACTTGGTCTCTGTTTGTATAATTATTTTGCTCTCATTATTATATTTGCTCTTTTTAGTATTTTTCTTTTCCATATTGTTATCTTTTCTTTTTAGTTTGATTTATTCTACATATATCCTTATTTATTATCTTTTTCTTTTACCTATTGTACTATTTTAACAAGCTGAACTGACAACTATACCATGACAAACATACAACACATATGGTCAAGTGATGGTCAAAACTTGAATATATGCAATGGGTATTATAAATATTCTTAAGAGTTAAAACCTCGGCCAATGACACAAACGACAATCCTTTAAAAAAAATTCAAAATCAAATCAATGCCTGCAAAGAGGAAAATAATCCACACACACATTTTTCTCAAAGGGGTTCCATAAATACCAGAACATAGTACATTTTGTTGAAGAATCATTGAGGGGAAAAAGGCCACATTGTGCTCGAGAACAACTGAATGCTAAAACTATTGCATCCTATGTTTATTAATACTATTTCACTGTCATCTCCCACCTATGTAGCAACGGGTCCTCTGGCATGCAAAAAATGGAAACCCTAAGAGCCATCTGTCTACAACCTTTGTTCCTTGTGACAAAACTCCACCAAAGCTACTATTCTGCACCTCGACATCGCATGGGTGCAACCATAAATGCCAAATGTGTGCAATGGACACTAACATAGATCTAGTTTTGCCCCCTTCCTCTATATCCAAGTGTTCTCTTGCATTATGCTCTGCATTGCCTTCCCGTTGGCCATCCACAAGCTACCAACACTCCCACCTTGCAGACAATGGTTAAAACCCAATCACATATCTCTGCCAAATTGGGAATTATACTTAGCATAGTCTTGACATAGCAAAATGCAAGCCACTCTATTGGCCATTGAAACGTATGATTATTAACGGTTTAATGTGAAGCATTGCCAATAGTTCCTTGTGGAGCAAGAACTAATAATACTATAGTAATATTGGTTCTTTATGAAGCTTTTTGACTTTTTCTTTTTCTTAGTGTGTAATACTATTTTAATTCTCTAATTTTGATAGTTTAAAGAATGCCAGTTTATTTTTTGTTTTATTTTATTTATTTATATTTCTTATATCTCCTTATGATTTGTTGTCCTTGTTATTATTCTCATTATTATATTGTTTTCTCTATTTTAATCCATTCTTTTTATCTTATCCTTCCATTTGGATATAATATATATTATTATTTACCTCTTTGCATTTTCTTTTGTCTTGTACCTATCCTTTGTGCTAATATTGATAGTAGTATAGTATAATAATTCTCTCTCTCTCTCTCTCTCTCTCTCTCTCTCTCTCTATATATATATATATATATATATATATATGTATGTATGTATGTATGTATACACACACACACATATATATACATATACATATACATAGACATATACATATACATATACACATATATATACACATATATACACACACACATATGTATGTATGTATGTGTACATGTACATGTGTATGTATATATATGTATATGTATATGTATATATGTATATGTATATGCATATGTATACATGTATATGTATATGTATACATGTACATATACATACACACACACACATATACATATATATACACATATATATTTATATATACATACATATACACACACACACAGATATATACATATACATACATACATACATACATACATATGTATGTGTGTATATATATATAAAAACACACACACACACACATGTACATGTACATATTATGTGTGTGCATGTGTGTGTGTGTGCGCGCGTGCATATATATGTGTGTGTGTGTGTGTGTGTGTGTGTGTGTGTGATGCATGCTAAAAAGGACACAAGAACATAAGATTTGAACGTTGGTGTAGTTAGTGACAATAACAAATGAATGACAAATGAAATATAATCCTAAACATGCATATCAAGAGAGATATAAAAAAAATAATGAAAAGCACACAAAAAGGAAGGAAAGAAACAAGCCCCCCCAAGATGCCCTCCAACATGGTCATAGTTGCTCCTCCCTTGTTCCTCCCCTCTCCAAGTTCCACATGAGTGTAGCCCTCAACTTTTTACACTATTATGGATGTCTTATGGAGATTCAATATTATGAAAATGATGCACTACTAATTAAGCAAATGTAAACAAAAGCTAATGTGAGAAAATACCTTAATTATTCTATGTTAATTTTAGCCAAAATAACAAAGAAAAATGCTTCTAAATGCTCTCTCAAAATTAGTATAAGTTTGATGCATACAAGATTTCTGGATCTGGATGAAGAAGAAATGGGCTCTATTTATAGGAAAAACAAGGCAATGGATGGTTGAGATTGAGTAATCTCAACAAGGGTCAGGATTGATAGGTTTATGATCCATGTGAGGGCTTTCAACCCAATCCCAGGATGACAAATGTCAACATGAGATGGCTTGAGAGGAGAGGGACGAAGCATTAAATACTTGAGATGACATGAAGGTTACCTTGGGAGGTAAGATTTAGGATTGAGTTAGTGAATAAAGCCTTTATCCAATGAATAATGCCTTTATCCAATGGACAAACTCTTGTGAAAGAGTTAGTGGGGATAACCATGGTCAAAGCAATAAATGCTTGAAGAGACCCATGAGTTAAATGAGGGTTGAGTTAGAGGGAAAGTCTCTAACCATGTGGGTGAGTTGAGTTTAACCATTAATGGTCATGTAAGAGCCATTAATGGTTTGGAAGACTATAAGGGTTAACTTTTTGAAGACATAAAGCCTTTGAGGCTTTGAGAAGTGACTTCAAATTGCTTAGGAATGTGACAATAATAAGGGGATGGGATTAGGCTAATTTAGAATGGATTAGAAGAATCTAGAATGGGTTAGAAGAGTCTAGTGGGTTTGGTGGGTGAGAGAAAATAGGATTTTAATTAAAATAAAATTACTTTATTTCAACCAAATAGGTGTAACTTGCATTTGTAGGAGAATGCAAGTGGGGAGGTAGTATAGGGATTTAAATAAATATTTTATTATTTATTTAAAGGAGGAAAAGGGTTAAATTAAATAAATATGTTTTATTCATTTAATTGATTTAGAGCGTGGCTTAATGAATTAATTTAAATAAATTGAATAATTTATTTAGTTAATAGAAGAAGAGGTTGAGGGTGAAATTAATTAAATATTAATTTAATTAACTGATTATTGATGGTTAAATAATCAAATAAATAGTAAATATTCATTTAATTAAGTGGACAGATTTATGTGTCTACAATATGTATATGTATATGTGTGTGTGTGTATATATGTGTATATATGTGTATATATATCTATATATATAATATACATATGTAAATGTATATGTGTATGTATATACATATGTATATGTATATATGTATATACATACACATATACATATACATACATATACAATACACACACACACACACCCACACACACACACACACACATATATGTATGTATGTATGTATGTATGTATATATATGTATGTATATATATGTATATACAATACATACATATATATACATATGTATGTATGTATGTATATGTATATGTGTATATGTATATGTGTATGTGTATGTATACATATGTATATGTATATGTGTATGTATATGTATATGTGTATGTGTATGTATGTGTGTATATATATATACACAATACATACATATATATATATATATACATACATATGTATATATATATGTATGTACATATATGTACATATATATACATATATACATGTACATATATATATACATATATACATATATATACATACATACATATATATACATACATTTATATGTATGTATGTATGTATGTATGTATGTATGTATATATATATAAATGTATGTATATATATGTATGTATATATATATATATATACATACATACATACATACATACATACATACATATAAATGTATGTATATATATGTATGTATGTATGTATGTTTGTATGTATGCATGCATGTATGTATATATGTATATGTATCTATATATATACATATACATATGTATCTGTACATATAGATACATATGTATATGTATATATACACATACATATACATATACATATATACATATATACATATACATATATGTATATGTATATATGTATGTATGTACACACACACACAGATATATATATATAAACATGTGTACACATACACACACATATGTATGTATGTATGTATGTATGTATGTATGTATACATATATATATATATATATATATATATATTACTGCAATATTTTTCTCTCCATTAAGATCATAGGTTTTTTGTTCATTTTCATTATCGATTAACTAATTGTCTATGTTTTCAACCCTCTCTTGTTTGGTCAGCTCGTTTCGGGTCTCGTGTGTACCTCTTTCCCTCTCTTCCCCCTCCCTCCCCTCTTTTTTAGTATGTCTTGGTCCACAACTTACCATTTCTCCTCCTTATGCACTCTTTCATCCTGATGATGGGTCACAGAGTGTGATCCAAAACATCGATGCAAAAACTCTCACACAATTGAATCTAGAAATTGTGAACTATGAGAGATAATTTTATTGAGTGGCAATAATGTATATATAAATAACCATAAAATATGCAAAAATCTTAGTGAATTTCATAATAGTGCTATCCTTGTATGGATAAGGATGCACAAGAAGATAACATCTTGATGAGGTGCTTAGATAGCTTCCATAAACATCGAAAGAGGTAGGTATTTTGCTCAAAGTATAAATATATAGATGATCGTTGTAAATATGGGGGAAAGTGTTGGACACTGTTGCTGCTAGGATATGTTGTTGTCATTGATGTCAACATATTCTTGCTCCGGTGATTGTATATTGGTTCATTGGGATTATGGTTTGGTGTATAGAGTATTTATATTATCACTATATTATTGTGTATTGGTTTTGTGATCCAGGAAGCTTAATTGATCATATCCTATGATCCGGTTTTGTATTTTATTTTTCTGATCAGTGCTTTGTAGAGTTTAGTATTTTCTCCGGTATATTCTGGTGTGATTAGATCTTGATTTGATATTTTGGGATATTGCTTGGGATGGTATTGTGTATCTTCATTTTAGATGGTTCGTGATTTGGTGCTCCGCAAGTTATCTTTCTTCTTGACAGTTGCTATTGTTTGATTTTTTTTGAGTTTCAGACATTGACATATGAAGATTTGATAAGTGGTGTTGGTGCAGTTATCTCTGATGATCATAACATGCTTACTGGTGTTTCCTAATTGTGTCCTATTTATTTTGATGATCCACATTGATCATCATGCGAGTTCTTGGTGATTTTTCTAAACCGGTGATGTTGTTCGTGTTATGCGGTATTTTTGGTGGTGTAGTGTGTTGCGGTTGATCTTGGCAAGATTTATGATGTTGTTGCACGTTTGGGAATTTGAATTAGGTCCATGTTATGTCATGTAAATCATTATATTGGTCTAGTGGATCTTTGTATTATGTGATGTAATTTTGCAATTGTGATTTGAGAATTTGGTCGACCTTGTTATCAAGGTTGATGAATTGTATAAATAGGTGATATTGTCATGTAATTTAGACATAGTGGAGGTGTCTACATTATCAGAGAGTGGTATATGTATGAATAAGGATTCATCTTTCAGTGTGAGGTATTGAGTAGAGATTGGTGTTGCAGAGCAGAGATTGGTGTTGCAGAGCAGACAATTGTGCTTAACCAAAACTGTAATCAGGCATTTGCAGATGCTATTCTTTCAGTTCATTCCTTTCAGATTGTAGTCCAAATCTTGTTGTAAGTCAATGAGACTTCCCTAAGGGTTGTAGCCTTCCAGGTCATTATCTTTTGAGCAGTGAGCTTTAGGCAGTGTGCTTGAATGCATGTGCATTCCCCATTATAATATTTTCACATACTACTGCAGAGTATCATCTTATTGTGGGTAGGTTCCCATCGTGGTTTTTCCCTTAACCGGGTTTTCCACGTCAAAATCCTAGTGTTGTGTGTTGTGTTATCTATTTGTTTATCTTTTTTGTTGTTGCAATTTATTAGAGTTGTATTTGTGGTTGAATTTGTTTGAAGAAGTTTGACCGCTTGAGGAGATCCCGGATGACAACTAGAAGTGGAAGTGTTATCTTTAAGAAGGAGAGTTTGAGATTTGATGGAAGTAACTATGCTATATGGAAGAACCGGATAGAAGTGCACTTGAGATGTCTTGGAGAATATTATTGGAAGATAACTAAGAATGCCTATTATGTTCCTTTGAATGGACCAGTTACTGCTGATGAGATCGAGGAAGCTAAAAATAACATTAGAGCGAAGGAAGCATTGCTGAGTGCCCTGACTGATTCTGAAATGACTAATGTAATGGGACTTCAGACTGCACATGAGATGTGGGAAAAGCTTGAGACCTTGTGTGAAGGAGATAAACAAGTAAAAGTTGCTAAGTTGCAGAGTTTGAAAGAGAAGTATGAGATGTTGAGGATGGGAGAAGATGAGAACAGTTACTTTGTATTAGGAACATATTTAATTTACATTCCTTAGAATTTTTATGATACATATAGTTAGTTAATTAACCTATAAATCTATTTTTAAGATATCATTCAAACTGAATCCAACCCAATATGTGCTTATGTTAAATCAATTTCTACAAATCCATGTCAACCTAAATGCTAACATAATCATGGTAGTGACCTAGTCACTATTATGATTGTGGTTGCATATGTTTGCACTAAAATATTTTGAAATGTTTTAAAATCCACTCTTAGTAGATCTTTTTTTATTTTTGAAAAGGTAGCTCATGTGTGCCAATTTTACAAATATGCTAATCTCATACACCTCTCTTGCATAGTAATTTCTTAGAATTCCCTATTTAATAGTTGAATTATATTTTTTGGCTACATTCCCTCCCATAAAAAATAATGGAAGCTCTTTTCTTCCATTTCCAACTTCTTGCAACTTTCCTCCATAGCTTACATAACTTCCATAGCCTTTAACCACTATCTAAAACATCCAATCTCACATAAACTATTTTATTTATCTCCTCCATTCATAAAACACACACTATAACAATGTTAGACATCCAATAGTGTGTAGTTGTTAGCTATAGGGTCAGCCCACAATGGTGTATCCCACATTTTGGCCAAAGTGGAACATTGAAATCAATATTTTTCACTAAATTTTCACTATCTAACACTTATATCAACTAAAACATTAAGATTTTGAAGATTGTGTGGACTAGAGGGTTTGAGATTTTATCTATAGATTATAAATATATATTTTTTTAAATTTTAAGAAATAGTTTGTGAGTTTTTTACATAACTTTTATAACTTAGTTAACTAAAACACCTAAAAAAAGAGGTCGAAAGCCCAAGATTTTGTGATTTTTTTACACAACTTTTATAACTTAGTTAACTAAAACACCTAAAAAAAGAGGTTTGAAGCCCAAGATTCTTAAAATCCAAGAAGAGATCGCAATTGGTATCCAATCTACAACTGTAGACAAGTTTTCACCCCACTCAAGACCGAGAAGAACATGTTGTTCTTCTTGGGTGCAATGAGGATCATATCTTGGAATGTTAGAGGTTTGAATGCCTCTGGCAAGAGGGGATGGATCAAGCAGCAACTAGATTCCTCCCAAGCAGACATCATTTTATTGCAAGAAACAAAGCTTTCTGATGAATCCTCTCAAAAGATTTTTAAAAGATGGTCTTTATGGGATTTCATACATGTTCCTGTAGTAGGGGCTTCCGGTGGTATTCTGACATTGTGGAATCCCAGGACAATCAAAGAAAAAACCTTGAACCAAGGGACAAATTGGCATCTTATTCTTATTGAAATTTTTGATTTATCCTTTCTTCTCTTTAATATTTATGGTCCAATAGCTCCTCATGAGAAACATGCTCTTTGGAATACCTTATCTTATCAAATCCATCAGCAGAGAGCTCAGAAAATCATCTTAGGAGGTGATTTTAATGCCATTTTGTCTCAGGATGAGAAATAGGGAGGCAACCCTAGTGCTTCTAAGGTGATTGATGACTTTAGAACTTTTGTGTCTGATAACACCCTTTCTGAAATTTCACCTTCGAATGGTCAATTTACATGGACAAATCAGAGAACTTCCCTTCAAATAGCAAGTAGATTGGACAGGTTTTTCACTTCATATGAATGGATCCTTCAAAAATATACTTTCAACTCTAATATTCTATCATTCTCTAGATCTGACCATTTTCCTATCTCCTTATGCTTGGATAAACATGAAGCTTCTCATCATAGACCTTCTTTTAAATTTGAAAGAATGTGGTTTCAACACCCACACTTTCATGCTCTGCTTCGTCAATGGTGGGTAAGTGCCCCCATCTGTAGGGGGAACAAAATATTTCAACTTTATATGAAAATGCAATTTGTAAAAGCAAATATCAAAGTCTAGAATAGGGAAGTATTCAAAAACATCTTTGCAAAGAAATCAAATGTAGAGAAGGAATTAAAGGACAACAATGAACTTATCTTTTCTAATGGGATCAACCCTGAAACCTTCTCAAGGCAGAAGCATTTACAAAGATACTAGGAAGAATTGTCCTTTAAAGAGGAGGAGTATTGGAGACAAAATCAAGGGAGCTATGTGTTAGGATTCCCAAAGATACTGAGGGGGGGGGGAGGCGGTGGGGGGTGAATCAGTATCTTACCGGTTAGATAATTTTCTTAACTTATAACATGAAAAACATATTAAAACTGTGTACTAGGAAACCATAAATAATGCAACAAAAAAGAATAACAACCACAACATGAAAGGCATATCATAACACAATATTTTAATGAGGAAATCCGGTGTGGGAAAAACCTCAATGAGATTTGTGACACACAATATTCGCTTACTGGCCAATAAGGGAATATTACTATCTACAACAGGGGCCTCCACATGCAGGAAGGCCAAGTGCCTAGAGCTCACTGCTCAGTTACAAAAGAAGTCACACTGACTTACAAAATTGGATTATACACATCCAATGTCTTGTATTGCTTCAGATCAACATCTTCTATGCTAGATTCAGTACTGGTTTAAGCTCTGCAATATACATAAACCCTTATCCTAATAATTCGCACATTAGGTCTGCTATATTCTTTTTCATACTTCGCTCTATAAATGATCTACAATGATCTCATACATATATGAGTCATATTACAATCTGCCATGTCAACTTACAAAAGATTTTACAATTAATTACAAAATACATTTATACAAAATTCTTGTCGGCCATGGTGTTGGTAATCTTCTTTTTGGTACCGGTGATCTGTATGCTGGTGTAGAGTCTATCGGCTTTGTCGGTGTCGGTGCCTGTGTCAGCTTGCTAGTGTCACATGATTGTAAGGTTGCCATCAATGACAATAATTTCAATCACCTACAATTTCTCATTGGAGTGTGCATTTGCCAACAATCTCCCCCTTTGGCATTGATGGCAACACTCATGAGAAAAATCAAAAAGTGTCAAAAAAAATGATGTCCAAAAAGAATCTACCAAAATTGTCTTACCAAAATTGTGTGCCCAAAAATGTATGCTCCCCCTGAGCTGATGATGTCCTGTTCTGATCATTTTTCTCATTGCACTACTCCCCCTTTGACATCAATGACAAAGGTTGTCATTCGCTATCAGTGGAGTGTGGTTCCTGCCTAGATTTTTGTAACCGGTGGGTTACAATCTGGAAAATATCTGCCAAAACCAAATTTAAACTACCACTTGTATATGGTGAAAATGGATAGCAATAAACAACAATATTGAAAGACTAAAATGGATTCAACCACCAAACCCTAGCCTAACAATGAACAAAGATCCACCATTAATATGAAGATAACCTAAGACAATGCAAAATAACTCAAAAAATCACAAAGATTATACCATCACATGTCCACTAGGGTTTTTGATCTCCATTCTTCCTATCTCCATTGATCTTGTTTGATATGCTTGCTCTCAGATTTTTGTATGCACAAGAGCTCAACAAAGAACGGAATGTGGTTGCAAGTAGGATCGTAGTGTAGCCAAGTCCTCCAAAATTAGTCATTAGGGTTTTGGTAATGAAGAAAGCATCTCCTTAAATAGAAGACACAATAGAAAATGGAGGGTTAAGATTGAGAGGTGTAAAAAGAGAGGTCGGCTAGGATTAGAGGGTAGGTATAAGAAATACCAAAATAATGAAAGGGGTAGGTAGTGTAGGAAATAAGAGATGAATGACATGTGTCATGTGTAGAAAAGGTTAATGAATTAATTAAATAAATAAAGATTTATTTAATTAATAGAAGAAGTAGGGCAATTAAATAAATAAAATATTTATTTAATTTAGGAAAGGGATAATTTAAATAAATAACTGTATTTATTTAAATGAGAAATAAGGCTAGAAGAGGATAAATGAATTAATTAAATAAATAAAGATTTATTTAATTAATAGAAGAATTAAGCTAAAGTAATTAAATAAATAAAATATTTATTTAATTAGACATGACAATTTTAGGTGTCTACATTTTGCCCCTCTTTGAGACAATGCGGCTTGTCGCGTTGTTTCAAAGAAGATAAGCTGAACTGATACAGAGTTGCCCCAGGATGGGAATGATATGCCCCCTCGAGAGATTGGATGAAAAAGTCTGGAAAGATTGCAGACAATCTCGCGATAAGAAAGATGGGAAAGAATGGGCTGATTGGATAATGTGACAAAATCACAGGATGAAGAATACTGACTCGGGAAAATGAAGGGCAGGGCTAGGGTAGGCTATAAGATAAACCACGGGCAAAAGACATCCTCATTGTCATTCACACCCTTACGAGATCACAGTGCAGAGCGAGAAAAGAGCAGCAGCAGTCAGCAGCGATGGCATTCGTTCATAGATTCGATCGTGTCCGCCGATTCCAGCGACCAGCCGATGCAGGAGAGCCAGTAAGTACCCGAAAACCTCCTCGTACTTTCACGCATTTCAAGTTTTGTCATTAATGCATGTTTAGGAGCAATAAATGCGCTAGAAATAGGGTAGTTTAAAAGTGCAAAAACGCGCAACCGCGTCTGTGTCAGCGCCAGGCGCGTCTGTGTCCAACAGGCGCGTCTGTGTCGGGTCCAGGCGCGTCTGTGCCTGGAACCGCGTTTGTGTTGAATGCGGACGCGTTTGTGAAATGTAGTAGCGTCTGTGCTTTTGAATAGCGTTTATGTCATGCAGGGACGTCTGTGTTCCCTGGTCGCGTTTATGTCTGGCATAGGCACGTTTGTGTTTAGAAAGCGCGTCTGTGTTGCAGAGGCGCGTTTATGCAGTCTATAAGCGCGTTTATGAGTTAAAAGCGCGTGTGTGTTGAAAAAGTGCGTTTATGTGTTTAAATGCATAGTTTTAGTCCTTAAGGTCAAATCGGCAGTTCTGTGATGAACATACGCTGTCGATTGGATAAGCTGCTGAGAGGATACACTCAAGCAGGTCCTCTAGGAAGATTAGGATAGATCAAGGCACTTTGTGATGAACAGGGAGCACCAGGATATGCAGCACTTTGTGATGAACAGGGAGTGCGAATGTGAGTGACACTTTGTGATGAACAGGGAATGTCACACACGTAGTACTTTGTGATGAACAGTGAGCACTACTAGGATAAATAGCAACACTTTGTGATGAACAGTGAGTGTCACTAGGGTAGATAGCCATATGCATTTGGGTAGCGAGTAGCATTTTGTGATAAACAGTGAATGCCACGATAACTGACAAGATTGATTTGCTTAACTGCAGGAGTATTTGCCGATGTTGGAGTCACGGGAGAGATTCCCATCGACTCAGAGACTGCGTCCAGAGTTGTCCATCCAGGACATGATTTCCATTGAGGAGATGGGTCTCACATATATGCTCTATGTGCCTGAGTTTCGGGCAAACATGGGGTTGCTGACTGCATTGGCCGAGAGATGGCACTCAGAGACATGCACGTTTCACCTGCCGATGGGTGAGATGACAGTGACACTGGAGGATGTATACAGGATATTACATGTCCCTATTGATGGAGAGTTGATCCCCTACGACCGTGACGGTGACAGGGAGGCCTTGAGACGGGTTTTTCAGGATCCTGAGTTGGAGATGAGAGCAGGGCATGTAGCCTGGGACACCATGACTGCCACAGGATTGGCATTGCCGGCAGTTATTGGGGGAGTTATCAGTGGATACCTGTGTCCAGACAGGGCCACACGAGGATTGGCAGTGGGCTGGGGAGGGGCCTTGGAGACGCTGATGGCAGAGCACACTAGGTATGCATGGGGGCCATGTGTCCTAGCACATTTGTACTATGAGCTGCATCAGTTTGTATACCACGGATCAGTGGGGCTGGGCTGCGGTGTGACTCTATTGCAGGTGTGGGCCTATGAGCACCTTCCAGTGACGAGGCCGATTCATTTCAGAGGCAGAGGACAGGGACAGAGTTTTGTTCATTTGTATGCCATGATCACATCCCAGCCTCGGATTGGGAGATTGGAGCACTGGAGGAGAGTCATTGATGACATTGATATGGTGATCTGGAGGCCGTACCTGGGGTGCGAGGAGTGGGGTGACGATGCACTGGAGCTACCCTACACCTTCCGGAGCAGGTACCTGATTGGACGGACGCCCTATATATTAGAGAGACAGCTGGTGGATAGGGTATGCAGGCAGTATGGCCGGATTCAGAGGATGCCCCGAGGCTCGGGTATGTATGCCCGTACTGTTAGAGATCAGGTGCAGTTTGGCCCACTGCTATCTTATGATCAGGCAGTGATGCAGCTAGCAGAGATGATGCCGATGCCATGGGACATGTGGCCAGAGGTAGATGATGCAGGGATGGACGCAGAGTACTCTGCGTACTGGGCAGAGCATCCATTTCCGAGGTTGACAGATCCGGCAGAGCCAGTGGATGGAGAGGGTGGAGGAGATGATGATGAGGGAGGAGGGGATGCAGGTAGGGGCCGGCGGAGGCGGAGGGGAGTGGTGGGAGAGAGACGGGTAGCACCTCGGAGGGAGGGAGGTCAGGAGAGAGCAGCTCCAGTGGTGAGAGGACGGGGTGGACTGCCCCTACAGGTGCCAGCAGCACAGGGTCCCAGAGAGGGACAGAGACAGGTACAGCCAGAGGGACAGAGACAGGTACAGCCACAGGTACCTATACAGGCACAGGGACAGGTGCAGGCAGAGGCACAGGGACAGGCACCTGTAGAGGAGGAGCCACAGGCAGGGGCGGAGAGCGGAGACTCCGAGGAGGATGAGGTGGTGAGGCTGCGGGAGATCTGCCAGGGCCAGGCAGATGAGATTGAGGATTTGGTTCGAGAGAGGAACCACCTCAGGATCAGGGTCCGAGACACAGAGCGGGAGAGGGATCAGGCCATCCAGAGATATACCGAGGCCGAGACAGCTCTGAGGGCAGGTAGGCGGGCAGCAGAGGATACAGGGGCAGGCTACGCCTATGTTTTGCGAGCGGGAGAGGAGATCGCCTACTGGAGGGATCTATATTATGCAGCCGTGCCAGCAGAGCAGCGGGCTAGGAGCTTCCAGAGGTCGTCGCGCACAGCGACGGCTACGGGAGGGAGCCGCAGGAGACAGGCATCCAGCGGTGGGGTTATGGGGCCTCCACCACCACCAGAGGGACAGGGGGATCCAGGGGCAGGGCCATCTACAGCTCAGACTCCGTCGAGGCGAGGTGGCTCCGAGGGAGGGAGTTCCTCATAGCTATAGTGGGCTCCCATTGTATCAGTAGATGTATCATTGTTGTATTGTAGACACCTGCGGGTGATTCTTTTGTAGCCATATGATTCTTTTGACATCATTGTATTATGACACATTTGATTGATTTTATATATGAGATGATTCATCTTTTGCGGCAGCTATATGCATGTGTACCTTGTGTGATGAGATGTTCTTATGTGATGCATGTTTTATGATATGGATGCTTATATGATGCAAGGCCATATATTTTTGTTCTTTTATGTTGTATATGTGATGCATGATGCAAATGAAAATGTATGTGATGCAAATGATTATTTATATAATGAAAATGTGAGATGTGCTAACATGTGTTGTATGCAGGATGTGATGCCATTATAATATCTATATGTATGAAATGCTTATATGTGGTGATGCAGGTGCAACTATATGAAATGCACATGTTTTTGGTGTGTCATTATACTCAGTCATGTGATAGCGGGCTACGCGGACTCGAGAAGGACAATGGAAGTCAATCAAGAAAGGGGGATGGAAGACAGAAGATATGAACGTGAAAGAGCTTCTTGTGCGTTATCATCATTGAGCTTTATTATGGCAGAATAGGTTATGACAATCGAGGCATATGTTCGGCCCAGAAAGTCATTGTACCTGTTTGCATGGAGATAAGACAGTCACAAACAAGGAATGCCCCAGTTCACACTAGACTCACAGTGTCCTCATATCCTTGGACAAGTCATAGTATTACTAAAAGACAATCCACAGACAGCAAATGCAAATAAGTGACGATACCCCATCCTCGCCTTTCTAGTCAAAGACATCCTGGAGATAGAATCTCTAGTCAAAGACATCCCGGAAAAGCTAAAAGACATGTCACCAAAAAGATGAAACCAAAAGAAAACCAAGACTCGACACCCACATCCACTGTAGTCCTCAAGTTTGTGTCTCTTGTCACTTGTTTAAGTCAAATTTTGATTGTGGTCACAATGTTCACTTTCACAAAAAGGATAGATAGCACTGAACCATATGTTGTCTGAGTCTGTTAAAAGATTTGATTTTGTTGAAGCCCATTGTTGCTGCTGTGTTTCCTTGGAAACTGACTGAATCCATGAAACTGATACCTTATTGTGGAGAAGATGGAACTTTATTGCGGATCTGCGATGCAAAATGTTGCTTTATTGCGAATTGTGCGCGGATAGACTGAAGAGAGCTGAAAGAAACTGTATTCCTCGAAACATGTGATGTTCTCAGTTCCACACCCATTACTAGACGCAGGAATTGGCCGTAGTCACAGATAGGATCTGATTTATTATGGATGGAAAGAGAGTGAAAAGGGAGGGTTTATTATGAATGGCTAACCAATCTCGGGTAGATCAATAACAAGCCATGATGGGAATGGGTAAGTTTATTGTGGGTGAATTGGTCGTGATTGTGTGCAAAGTGAAAGAATGAAAGGGAATCCTGAAAGAGGGAGGAGCAAAGTCCCTACGCATGGCGCTGGTGACCCAGTTTTCACCATGGTACTTGCCCAGGGCGCCACCGAAGTGGTTTTCACCGTTGGACGAAATTATTTCTCTTTACTTTTTTGGATTTTGCAATTTTTTTTGTTGTCACAAGGCGCCTGTTTGCCAGGTTTTCACCAAGTAACAATTTTTTTGTTTTATAATTTTTTTTGTATTTTTGAATTTTTTTGATTTTTTTTGTATTTTTGCATTAGGATACTCAAAAAGAGCTTATGTGTAGAACCTGCGAAGGTGCATGCTGTTGATAGGATCCTCCAAAGATTCACCTTCTGTAGTTGAGAGCTGATATGCCCCAGATCCATATGCTGCTGTGATGATGTAAGGACCAAGCCAGTTGAGTTCAAATTTGCCCTTCTTTTCTCTATCTTGCTGATTCTTGGGGTTCTCTCTGAGGACTAAGTCACCTACCTCAAATGTGCGAGGCTTGACCTTGTGATTATAACTGCGACTCATTCGTTGTTGGTAAGCCTTGAGATGATTAAAAGCAGTGTGTCGTCGTTCCTCCAACAGTTCTAGTTCTTGTAAGCGAGAGACCCTGTAGTCTTCATCGTTGATTATGTTTCTCAAGGAGACCCGTAAAGAAGGTAACTCGACCTCAATAGGCAAGATGGCTTCAGCACCATAGACAAGTGAGTAAGGTGTAGCTCCTGTAGGTGTGCGGACACTGGTACGATAGGCCCAAAGTGCGGGATTGAGTTGGACATGCCAGTTACGGCCAGCGTCGTCGACTGTCTTTTTAAGTATTTTGAGAATTGTTTTGTTAGACGCCTCAGCTTGGCCATTACCTTGGGGGTAATATGGTGTGGAGAAACGATGAGAGATATGGAATCGCTCACAGAGTTCACGAACATCCTGATTCTTGAAAGGACGCCCGTTGTCGGTAATAATGGAAGTAGGAATCCCGTATCGGCAAATGATGTAGTTCAGGATGAAAGTAGCGATTTGTTTCCCAGTAACTTGCGTGAGAGGCACAGCTTCAATCCACTTTGTGAAATACTCTGTGGCTGTGATAATGAATTTATGTCCGTTGGAAGAAGGAGGGTGAATCTTGCCTATGAGATCGAGTCCCCACTGACAAAAGGGCCAAGGAGATGCAAGTGGCTGTAGTTCTTGTGCTGATGCGTGTATGAGGTCTCCATGAATTTGACACTGCTTACACCTCTTGACAAACTGATATGCATCTTTTTCCATAGTAGGCCAGTAGTATCCAGTCCTGATGAGTTTCTTGGCCAAGGTAGGACCACTAGTATGCGGACCACATATCCCTTCGTGCACTTCTCGTAATGCAATCTGAGCTTCGTCACTCTCTAAACATCTAAGGAGGGTGCCATCTAGACCTCGTCGGTATAGGATATCAGCTAGGATAACGTATCGGGAGGATTGGCGGATGAAAGTGCGACGTTGGTTGTTCGATAAATCGGGAGGTAAAATGTTGTCGCGAAGGTATGTGAATATGGAACCATATAACTGGGATTCAGGACCAACAACACATATCATTTCCGTGAGAGTGATCTCATATGACGGAATCAGCAGGTTGTCAACCAGGAACTCATAACAGGTCTCATTTTGTGGTAGGTCAATGAGTGAAGCAATTGTAGCCATGGCATCAGCAGCGCGATTCTGTTCTCTTGGTATCTGCTCGAACTCTATCTTTGCAAAGTGTTGTTTCAGATCATCTACCAGTTGTTTGTAAGGCATTAGCTTTTCATCTTTTGTTTGATAATCATCAGTTGCTTGACGGATGACAAGTCGAGAATCGCCAAAAACACGAAGTTCCTGGATCTTCCACTGAACTGCAATTCTTAACCCTGTTGTTAATGCCTCGTATTCCGCTATATTGTTGGTGCAAGGAAATGATAAGCGGTATGACTTTGGTATAGAATCGCCTTGGGGAGTTATAAAGAGTATACCCGCTCCTGCCCCGTGCTGTGTGTATGAGCCATCAAAGTATAGTTGCCATGGCTTTGCAGGTGATATTGTTAGAATGGACTCATCTGGAAATTCTGACTGTAGAGGAACATCATCTATCATGGGAGCATCTGCCAGTTGATCTGCAATGGCTTGTCCTTTGATTGCTTTTCTGTCCACGTATTCAATGTCGAATTCACTCAAAATCATTACCCACTTGGCCAGTCGCCCAGTAAGTGTAGCTTTGTTGAGCAGATATTTTAGTGGATCAATTCTGGCAATCAACTTGGTCTTGTGAGTGAGCATATAATGTCGTAATTTTTGTGAAGCGAAGACCACAACGAGACATGCACGCTCAATTGGTGTGTAGTTGAGCTCATATCCCACCAATGTGCGACTGATATAGTAGACTGCTTTTTCCTTGCCGTCAGGTATTTGCTGTGCTAGTAGTGCCCCCAGTGCTGTTGGAGTAGCTGATATGTAAAGTAGCAATGGTTGATTCGGAATTGGTGGCATCAAAACTGGCGGGTTCAAAAGATAGTCTTTAAGTGCCTGAAAAGCCTGTTGACAGTTCTCGTCCCATTTGAACCTAATGTTTTTGTGTAGCAGGTGCTGGAAAGGATTACACTTATCTGCAAGTTGTGCTATGAATCTTCGTATGGACTGGAGTCTCCCTTGTAAAGACCGAAGTTGACTGATATTCTTGGGTGGCGGCATGTCCAAGATAGCCTTGACTTTTGCTGGATCCGCTTCTATTCCTCTTTTAGACACAATGAATCCTAGGAGCTTCCCGGAGGTTACTCCAAAGACACATTTCTTTGGATTTAATCTTACCTTGTATTTTTCCAGCCTATCAAAAGCAACTGAAAGTATGTCCAAGTGTGTATTTCTGTCTATTGATTTAACCAAAAGGTCGTCGACATAATCTTCCACCTTTACATGCATGAGATCATGGAAGATAGTCGTCATGGCTCGTTGATACGTGGCACCTGCATTTTTCAGCCCAAAGGGCATGACATTCCAGCAGAAGGTTCCCCATGGACAAGTGAATGATGTTTTATGTTGATCTTCAGGTGCAATCCTGATCTGATTATATCCAGAGAATCCGTCCATTAAAGATAACATCTCATGGCCTGCTGTGAGATCAACAATTAAATCAATGTTTGGTAATGGGAAATCATCCTTCGGACAAGCCTTGTTGATATCCCTGAAGTCTGTACATATTCGGATGCTGCGATCTGGTTTGCTAACAGGCACTAAGTTGGAAATCCATTCAGGATAATCAATTGGGCGTATGAATCCGACATCTAGTAATTTCTCCAGCTCTGCCTTGACTAATAATGCCACCTGTGGATGCATTTTTCTCAATTTCTGTTTTACTGGTTTTGCCCCCGGTTTGACTGTTAAATGATGCATTACTAAGTCGGGGTCTAGTCCAGGCATATCAGCATAAGACCATGCGAAGTTGACTTGTCGTGCCTTAAAGAAGCTTATGAACCTTGCTTTCTCGGCCTCTGTCAATGATTGAGCCAAAAATATGTTGTGTGGAACCTCGGCTGTACCAATGTTTGTCTTTATAGTCTCCTCTACCAACATGGATGATTTTTCCTCGTATGATGTTGGGAGAATGTCAAGCCTTCCATCTTCGGGCGCCTCAGAGAGGTTTTCACCCTCAGATACGTCCTTTCTTTTTACTTTTTTAGAGTCAGAGAGCGCCACAGTGTGGTTTTCGCCGTAAGACCCTTGTTTTGTCTTTATTTTCACATTTTTGCGACTAGAAGGCCCGACACCCTCACCAAAGTATGCCATGTTATTTAGCTCTATGGCGTATCCTGCTTTATGGTCTCCAAGAGGAAGATCATCGCGAATGCCAAGATAATCCACGATAGCTTCGTCATTTTGAAATGTATCGATCTGTGGTGGTCCATCCTGATCCCAGTCAATGAGTTGGGGGTGAACGAGGGGAAGGTCTTTAGTGTTTTTAGAATCCGCAAGGCTAATAGTGAAGATGTGGTTATATTCAGGTATGTCAAGGTAGTCATCGAGGTCGTCAATGGCACTCTCCTCATCAGTGTCGATCGTGAGTGAGTCCAAATTATCATCACTAGTAGCACCCTCAGGGACAGGTGTCCTCATCCTATGTGATCCTGACCTAGGGCCCTGAAACGAAGCTTGTGCGGGATCCTTATGGGTCGGTTCTTGACCAACTCTGAATTTCTTGTAAAACTCCTCCTCCTCTGTAGGTTCATCTGGCTCTCTAAATGTCTCATTAAGTTCATAATCGCTGGAGGATTTGTCTGAACCCCATTCCCACTTATTGGAGTCTGTGGAATAATTATCCTCTTGTTGAACTTCAGCCACTTTGACTCGCCATATCTGTTTTGTTTTGTTGTGTTGAATCTTGGGGTTTAGAAAACCAAGCCCCTTAGAGCGTTCCCTTCTTGTAGTTAGCTCAGGTTGTAAAGGCTCCATGACACCTTCTTTGCGTAGTCCGAGAGGACTTTTTCCATCATACCCGAATCTCTGCAGAATTTTGAAACCTTTACCATAGTTTTCACAGGGTATTATAATTTGATCATGTGTATCATCTCCAGCGTCCTTATATAGCATTTTATATAAACTTTCTTCCTCTAGTTCGCCCCATTTTTGAAAGACGGTAGGATCCCATTTGAGGAGCATGATGGAGATTTGCTTATTTGGATGTGGTCGCCCATATTCCTTGGGGGAGTTCATGACTTGTCGTAAGAACATTGTTTGATTCAGAGTGTATTCTCCCATGCCTTTGTCTTGAAACTTGGCTCTAAGTTCACCTTGTTTGGATGTCGAGGGCTTTAATGACTCAGGATCAATATATGCTGAAGAAGGTGTAGCCTCACGATTGCTGGGAATGATAATCTCAGTATGTGATCTCAAGTTATTGCAATATATGAATGGATTTGGATCACCATTGACCGTTACCTCGACTCCATTATGAGGAAATTTTATGCACTGATGGTATGTTGATGGGACCGCTCTCATTTCATGAATCCATGGACGTCCTAGCAATATGTTATACGTGAGGTCTAGATCCAGGACTTGACAAATCACGTCCTTTGTTACTGGCCCTATTCTGAGTGGTAAGATGACCGTGCCCTTGGACGAGCGCTCTTCATCATCATAAGCCTTAATAGTGATTTGGTTTGTAGCATTCACAGCTTTGTCAGAATATCCCAATTGTCTGATGGTGCTCAATGTACAAATATTAAGACCTGCTCCTCCATCTATCAGGACTCGTTTTATTCGGTGTTTATGTATGAAGGCTTCAATATGTAGAGGTGCATTGTGAGGCTGACTTATGGAGGCGTCATCGGCTTCTGTAAATGTGAGGGAGTGTGGAACGGATAGGTATCCCACCATGGCTTGAAACTGATCCACGTTTAGATCCGTAGGGACAGCAGTATCTCTCAAGGTTTTGTCAAGGACAGCTTTATGTGCAGGAGATATACGTAAGAGCTCAAGAATAGAGATGAGTGCGGGTGTTTTCCCTAATTGCTCTACAAGATCGTACTCAGGCTTAGTTGACGGAAGATTGGTATTCTTAGAAGAGGTTCCTGGCAATGTGATCTTACCTCGACGGGTTGTAACATGACATTCAGAGGTAGCTTCGGATGAAGATCCCACACCTTTTAGGACAATTTTAGGTCGCTGAGGAGGATTCTCAGGATTTTTATTTTTGATAGTAATGGTAGAAATATGATTGTCCATTGAGATGTGATTAATAGTGGAATCATAATTGTAAGATGTTCTGGTGTAATTGGCTTGATCATCTGTGACTTTGCCTTTTCCCTTGTCATGTTTTGGGAATGGTTCCTTAAACACCTCATGCTCTTGGTTAGATGAATGTCCCTCAATCTCAATATCTCCTCTGTCAATGAGATCTTGTACAATGTTTTTCAATCGATGGCAATTACTTGTCTTGTGACCCTTGCTCTTATGAAATTCACAATATTCATCATCATTCCACCAATTCGGTTTTACCTTTGGTTCATATGGAGGAAAATCTGGGACCGTGATCACTTTGTTTGCTACAAGCTTTTTGAATACTGATTCAAGTGGTTCTCCCAATGGAGTGTACTTCCTTCGTGGTTTGGAAGCTGTTTGATTGTTCACTTGATTGTTGGTAGAATTTGATCCAGAAAAGATGAACTTTGGTCTCACTGTATTGGCATCAACAACACCATCATTAACTGTGTTCTTGTTCTTGTTCCAAAACTTTGGTTTGTCTTTTCCCTTAAAGTCCTCTTTGTTTTCTTTGAATAGTTTGATAACTCCTTGTTCAATTAAGACTCTTTCTGTTGCTAGGCCCTTTTCAATGACATCCTTGAATGTAGACAAACAAGCTTTTCTGAGATCATAACCAATAGCCTTGTTAACATTTTGTGTGAACATTTCCACCATTTGTTTTTGCGGGATTTCACAAGAGCATCTGCTAGCTAAGTTCCTCCATCTTTGCAAAAATGACGCAAAAGATTCTCCTTCTTTTTGTTTCGTATTGCACAAGGTAGTAACTGAGACATCTGTTTCAATGTTGTAAGAGAAATGTTGAATGAATGCCTCTGCCAAGTCACCCCATGACTTAATACCAGGAGGTAATTGAGAAAACCATTCCATCGCTTGATCTCCTAAGCTCTGTGGGAACAACCTCATTAAGTATGTTTCTTCTGCCGCTACCTCAATGCAAGCTGTGAAGAATTGTCTTATGTGTGCCTTGGGATCTCCTCTCTCTCTATATTTGTCAAATTTCGGTGTTGCAAAGTGCGGAGGAAACGGAGGCATTGGAATGCTCTTATCAAAGGGATAAGGGCATATATCTCTCATAGTATATGTGGGTTTTGATGTGCCCATGTCTTCCACTTTCTTTTGTAGATCTCTAATTTGTTGCTCCAAATTATTTTTGGGAGGAGATGGATTTCTTGTAGCATATCCCATGTTTGAAACACCCATTTGAGGAGGAGCTTGTTGCATGTATGGATGATACTGATCGTAGACATGTCCATATGGAGGTCGATATTGTTGCGACATGTATGGAGCACTTGGCATAATTTCTTGTTGAGGAACCCCATATCTGTTTTGTGTATATAAACCATATTCAATGGGCCTTTCATTTTCCATTGTGTTGCCCCCAATTTTGGCATGAGGTCTTCTTGTGTCAAAATTTTGAGGAAGTCCTTGAGTATCCATTTGTCTTGGTTGACCCATATCTTGAGCATGTGTTTGAACATAAGGCCTCCATGATGGTCTTTGAGTGTAAGTATCGTGCATTTGAGCTTGTGTATGTGGGATTGCTGGTTTCTGAAGCAAAACTGATGGTGACTCCGGCATCATATTATTTGGTCCTCCACTATTTGGTTGAGTTTGTTGTGAAGGTCTACTTTCCATAAGTTGAGATAAGTCAAAATCATGTGGTATCTTAGCTCCACTTTGTGCCATCATGTTTAGAAAGTATTGACGATCCCTCCTCATTATCTCTTCAACCAATCTATTGAATTGAGGATCCATTATAGATTCTTGTATGTCTGCTGATAGTATTGAAGAATTGTCCACATTATCATTGTGTGTAGCGTTGTGTATAGCGTTTGCGCTTTCCATATTTGAATTGTGTCTATAAACATTCATGTCTGGTAATGTAGTGTGCTCAGGATTGTAGAAGACATCATTGTCATACTCATAAGAACTCATGTTTACGGGTCCTTGAGCTTCTTTAGCTTTTCTCCTAGATTTTTGAAGACGGGTTTCAACCATGAACTAGGTGTTAGACCAATATGTGAGAGACTTAGACGAAAATGACAAGGGTATGTAAGACCAAGAGTTGTATGGAGTGTAAATGAATCTGAAGTTTACTTGCAATGTCCAAAGTGTAAGACCAAGTATGTATGTTGTAGAGTAGGTGTGACTTCCAAAGAGAGGATAGTTTCTCTTGATGAGGTAAGCTGACCTTGACTCTAAGTAAGACCAAATGAGACCCAAAGGTAAGAAACCTTGATGAGGGATCACTTAGCAAAGTGTTGTAGTATGTAGTGTGTTGACAAAGTATAGTGAGGACAAGCAAGTGACTTTTTGACTCAAGTATGAGGTATGAAGCAATGATGGACTGTGTAAGACCTTAGAACAGGCTGAATGCTAGATGAACCTGAAGAGATAACCTAGGAAGCTCAAGTGTGCCGAAACTGATTTCTTTGTTTGCTTGACTGTTAGACTTTTTTCAAATCCTGACACAGACGCCTCTGTATACTTCACAGACGCGGTTTTAAGACACAGACGCTATTCTGTTTGACACAAACGTGATTCTGAGATTTCCTGTTGATGTTTGCTAAGACTGACAGATTTTTGCAATTGTGGACACAGACGCGCCTGTATACTTCACAGACGCTATTTCCAGACACAGACGTGTCTCTGTTCGACACAGACGCTGATAAAAACACAGACGCTATTCTGTACTTCACAGACGCGTTTATCAGACACAGACGCGGTTTTAACAGACACAGACGCGTTTCTGTAACCTTAGTGCAATCTTTCCTATCTGTGAATTTGTTTTGCTGTGACCAAATCTGATTTTTCGACTGTTTTTCGTGACAAGAGGACACAGTGTTGATGACCCAATGTTTGCAGACTGTTTAGACTCCAAAAAGTGTGTTGTTTGATGTAAAAAGTTTTTGCATACACTTGAAGACACAATGTTTTGCTGTTTTGTCTTGATTGTTTGAGTGTTTATCATAAGTCAAGCACAATTCTTATGGCTGGCCAGGACAATAATTGTTGATCCCACATGGGGTTTTACCCCCGAGGCTACGCTATTCAGAGCGGATACTTAGATGCTTGACCTCATTGGCTCCACCCTCGGCACTCACTTCTCGGGTCAGCCAAGCATCAGTCCCCATGAAAACTCCCCATGGCGAACTTTGTATCTCTACTAAGAACCGTATGTGTGTGGGCCGCTACCAGAGGTCCGACCTCCTGCCTCAACAACTAGAAGGATTTGGGCATCTAAAACAATGAGGTGCTAGTAAGGGCATCCGCTCGTGTGGCCATACATGCGGCACTTTCAGCTCTGTAAATACAGAAGGCTCCCAGCCGGTAGGGGTTACGCCCTACAAATGATCAAATAAATTTGATCAAACGGGTTTATGGGGAGACATAGTGTCGGTATGAACTAATCAGCACACGTTATTCATAGTTTTCACCATGAATACATTTGATTATAGTGGCTTGGAAGAAGATGGCTTTTCTTTTGGTACCACTTGGGTCGTTCTCTTCTCACTAGTAGTCCTAATGACCACACGGGAAGACAGGCCCTCTAAAGAATAAACACAAAGAGCCTATTGCTCAAGACACAAAAGACAATGGTTCAATTTTAGTGCACCAATTGAAGTGTTTGCTAAGCTATGAAGACAAGGCACACAAATAAAATTACAAAACCCTAGCTAAGGCCCTGCAACAAAATTGTTAGTAGTTTGGGTTGTTTCAAATGATAACCCCTTCCTGCAAGCACACGAGTTAGGTAAATTTTAAGAAAACCCAAAAAGACTTTGTGAAAAGGGGCCTTCAACAAAAACGTATTTGCCTCCAAAGCAAGTTGCACAAACCAGGTTAGCTAGATCTGCAAAGGTTAGCCAAAAATAAACCAGATCTGAAACCCTAAGTACAAAATCCGAAAACCCGAATCGAAAAACTTGAAAAAAAAAAAAAAAAAAAAAAAAAAAATTTGCAAAACAGAATGCACAGACGCTGTTATACCAGACACAGACGCGTCTATCCGACACAGACGCGGCTCTGTGATTCGCAGACGTGATTTCAGAACACAGACGCCTTTTTATTCTTCAGACGCGATCAGAGGGTTCACAGACGCGATTAGGAATCACAGACGCGACTTTCGGAAACCTGCAAAATAAAAATGACAGAAACACAGACGCGATCCAAGATATCACAGACGCCTCTGAAATACAGAAACGCGATCCGAACACTCGCAGACGCGGAAAAACCCTAAAATGTCGTCGAAATCGTCCGATCTGCAACTTCAAAAATGCAAAATCTGCAACAAAATGTTAAATGCAAAGGGACAAGAGTCCCACCGGGCGTGCCAAAATGTATATGGTGAAAATGGATAGCAATAAACAACAATATTGAAAGACTAAAATGGATTCAACCACCAAACCCTAGCCTAACAATGAACAAAGATCCACCATAACATATGAAGATAACCTAAGACAATGCAAAATAACTCAAAAAATCACAAAGATTATACCATCACATGTCCACTAGGGTTTTTGATCTCCATTCTTCCTATCTCCATTGATCTTGTTTGATATGCTTGCTCTCAGATTTTTGTATGCACAAGAGCTCAACAAAGAACGGAATGTGGTTGCAAGTAGGATCGTAGTGTAGCCAAGTCCTCCAAAATTAGTCATTAGGGTTTTGGTAATGAAGAAAGCATCTCCTTAAATAGAAGACACAATAGAAAATGGAGGGTTAAGATTGAGAGGTGTAAAAAGAGAGGTCGGCTAGGATTAGAGGGTAGGTATAAGAAATACCAAAATAATGAAAGGGGTAGGTAGTGTAGGAAATAAGAGATGAATGACATGTGTCATGTGTAGAAAAGGTTAATGAATTAATTAAATAAATAAAGATTTATTTAATTAATAGAAGAAGTAGGGCAATTAAATAAATAAAATATTTATTTAATTTAGGAAAGGGATAATTTAAATAAATAACTGTATTTATTTAAATGAGAAATAAGGCTAGAAGAGGATAAATGAATTAATTAAATAAATAAAGATTTATTTAATTAATAGAAGAATTAAGCTAAAGTAATTAAATAAATAAAATATTTATTTAATTAGACATGACAATTTTAGGTGTCTACACCACTAAATATTTTGCTATCTTGTAATGCCTCTTGTGTTCTCTGAACTGTACCAGTGAGTATGTGCATTTTCTCTTCTAGTGTCTTAAGTCCAAGAACCAGAGCCTCAGAAATTTCTTTTCTCAAAGAAATGAGGTAATCTAGTTTAGGACCAAGTTTACATTTTAAGCTCTTTGCCTTATCCTTTATTTTCTCTTTATCCTTTTCTAACTTCTCAATTTTCTCTTCAAGATCTGCAATTTTCTTTTCTATTTCCAAAAATGAATTTGATGTGCCTATTAGATTGTCAGCAATATTGTTAAGCTCAGTTTGTGTTTTACTGATCTCCAAATCTATGTCCTGTGTCAAGATGTTGGTTTTACAAGTATCCTTGTACAGTTTCTTGAAATCCAAAATTGTTTCTCCTAGTGCTGGTAATAAGGTTTCTGTTTGTTCCTTGTTCTTCTTTACTATTTCCTCAAAGAATTTCTCTTTCTCCTTATTCATCCTCTCTTTGAATGTGTCTTCATTGATTTGATCAACTATCAAAATGTTGTTGGTGATGAATTTAGACAATGTGTCCAGTTGACCTAAAGAATCTTTATTATCCACAATGCACTTGGGTGCTACCAATTTGAGATTAGGAATTGTATCATCAATAGCCTTATAGGCTTGTGTATTACACTCGGTGATTTTCTTTATTGAGTCCAGTAAGACCTCTATCACATTTGTAGGTCAAAATTCTGCTATTGAAGTACTAGATGTCTGCCCAACTATTTTCACAATATCCATGCTCCTGGTTGTAGTAGTAACCTTGCTTGTTTCGACCTCTAGTAGGTCAGTTTGTGTTTGTATTTCTATTAGCAAAGGTTTAGGCTTTTCAGTTTTTGCCAGTGGCACTGTCTCGGTCTGAACCTGTGTCTCAACTTATTTCTGTTCCAGTTTCTTCATCTGTGTCTCAGAAGGTTTTTCTGAGCTCTCAACAGCCAGTTTCTCAGATGTAGTCTCTGTATGCACTTCTGGTTTCTCCGTTTGTACCTCTGCACTGTCCATTGCCAGTTCTCCTGATTGTTTTTCAGTTTTATCTATCGGTTCTTCTAATGTTTTGCCAGTGGTGTCTTCTGCTGGTTGCTCTGTCTGAGTAGGTTTTTATGTGCTTATGTTTACAGTATCATTAACCTCAACCTCAACATCTGCAGCTAGTGACTCAATAGTCACATCTTTCTTTTTATCCTCAATGGTTTCTTTATCTACTACAATATTCACCTCCTGAGTGTCTATATTCATAGTATATAATATATTTGACTTAGGATTTGTATCCTTGAGGAGTCTCCATACTCTCTGTTGTTGGTTGATTGTCAACAGTATGTGCTGGTGGAGTATCAGAAAGAAGTGGGGGTAAGTTGTCGGTTATTTTTAGGCTTGGATGACCACCTACCTTACCTTTCCCCTTATCCCTATCCTTTTGATAGACTCTGACAGTCTTAGGTCTTTTAAATTCTTCCTGTTTCTCTTTTTCAACAGAGAATATGTCCCATTGGTCTGCAGTTTCTTTTTTTATCTCATTCACTCTCCCTGCCATCAGTGCTACATGCCGGTAAGCAGTTGAAAATACTGTCCGGTTGGCCTCACTGATTAATTTGTCTATCCCATCAGGTGAGTTTACTGGATGCATTGCAAGTAATTTTTCATTTTTTATCTTCTTGTCCAACTCAACAATGGCTACCCTTCTAGCTTCTAGTATTCTGTACAAATCATTGGGTATTTCATCAACAATTTCCATCAAAAATTTCTTGTATATATCCAAGTGTAAAATCACACTATTTTCTATGCTTTCTTTGTCATTGGCGGAAAGTGTGTTGTATAGTTTGCTAATGTTTTTCAGCTTTCCATCTTCTGTTATTTCACTAAGGAGTTTATCCAGTGGAGCAATATCTTGTTTTACCTTCTTCTTCTTAGGTGTTAACTTCCTTGCTGGAGGCCTCACTGCCTGTTGATTTTGTCTGGTTCTCCTAGATGTGGGTGAGGGTGCCAGTGAGGGTTTTCTTTTCCTATCTACCCTTTTGAATACTGTCGGTATATCACTCTCAGAGGAAGTTGCAACTAGTGAAAGATGAGTTTCTGGTTGGAGTCCTTCCAACTCACTTTCTTTGATACCGGTTTGCTTCAATACATCTTCCTTAAGTGCTTTTTCTTGTCTAGTGCCTTTCCTTATTATTTGTTCAACTTTCTTAACTCTTTTCCTAGACTTAATACCACTTTCTATTGTTTCTGCACTGCCAAAGACTTTCTAAGAGGGTTCCTTTGGTGCTTCAAGGAGGGCTTTTGCATAAGTTTCAATAATGTTATCATCTGTTTCATACCGCATTTCCGTTACCTAGATAGTCCTAAGGACAATTGCCTCCATTCAGATTTCATCCTTTTTAATTACAAAGCATATTTCCTTCTGATATTTATCTACAATTTCCTGTGATAGTCTTATTCTTGTCTTCATTCGAGCTTTTAGTGCTTGAAAATGTTCATTTATGTTTTTCTCTCTGTTTTCTCCCATGTTGTTTAATAGATCCAATAGTTGCTTTCCTACCGGTATATCAAAGCCAAAATCTTTTCTACCAATATTAGGTGCTTGCTTAGTAATGTACAGCATTAAACATACAAGTAAATTTCCAAATCTAAAGGTACCTTTCTTATCTCCTTTGATCTTTTTTAGATTGTCTATCAATTCATCTTTGAGCCATTCACACACATCTATTCTAGCATTATCATTAACCATGTCATGTGCACTTTTAATACATAAGCTAGATATTGAGTTTAACCTATTTGCATGCATAGATTTGTAGCCTAAAATCATACTGACAAATCTGACATTGATGTCCTTCACATCATTTACCCTTAGAGACCTTTTGTCAAATATTACGTCAGTTAGATCTATCACTGTGTCATTTGAGACCCTTTTAGTTCTGTCAGGTCTGCTGCCGGTGGAAGGTAACCCTGTTACTGCCTTAACGACTTCTTTGGTTATCTTATGAATTGAATCCAACCAAAAGAATTCACCATGGACTCTGCTTAGGACTAATCTTATCACATCTTCAGGAAAATCAGGAATGCTAAGAATATCCACAAAATCTAGGGTTTCTACTACCTTGTGTTCCGGTTTGATATTACCATTTTCATCACAAAACACAATTCTATACATTTTCTTGATTTCATCATCTCCTAAATCCTCTATATGACAGTGTATGTATATTCTAGGATCTTTAGCATATACTACTCCTTTAGGAATTTGAGAAAATGCACCTAGGGTATCATCTTTCTTTGCTATTTTGGGAATAAGCTTGAATATGGGTCTAGGGTGCTTGATGACTTCAATCATAGTAGGGTTTGTAATAAATTCAGGAGTGGATGAGGAATCCATAGTTATAAATACCTCTATCTGCCTTTAGGATGAGTGCTTGGATGAACTGCTTCACTTCTTTTCTAAGGATGCCTTCGCTCAGGAATTTTTGCGCTCTCGAAGATTTGAAAAAAGGAGCCAAAACACTTCCTTTATAATGTCATTTTCACCAACTACCACATTTAATGCTTGTCGATTAAGTCACAACTTAACTCATCTACCGATAAAGAAGTAATTCAACTTCTCACCATCAACTGAGGGTATAATAGCATGTTTTTCAATTTGTTGCTAAACCCCCAAAGGATTTTCCTTTAGTTAGAAGAAGAGTCTCTTGTCGGTGGAGTGTTACTCTGTTCTGCCGGTGGAGGAGTATTCCCATCAACATTATGATCTAACTTTCTGATCCATTGTTTTGAGAATTCTTGCTTTACCTCTTCAATCTTTTCTTTACCTTTCAAGGTAGGACCTTTGTTATTTGTTGGTGATGCCTTCTACAAAATTTAGCAATATGTCCAATCTTGTTACAAGCATAACAAGTTAGATTGTTTTTCTGAATAACTTTCCCATATCCCATGCTGGTATGTGTTCTACATTGATTAGATAAGTGTCCAAATCTTCCACAAACATAACATCTTACATTCATTCTGCAATTTTCTGAATTATGACCAACTTTGTTACATTTAGAACATTGACCAGTGGGTGTATTAGTGTTCTAATAATTTCTAGATCTACACTGATTTTC